>NW_019726269.1:11864-103909 GCF_002891405.2 Cryptotermes secundus
GTAATGAACCGTAAATTTCATAAACTGCAAGGAGTTTACTGGTTAGTGGATCAAATATTAGATGCTGAAAGGGCCTCTGTTGCATTGAGTAAGTTCCCATCTTAACGTGTGTTTGAGGAAATTCAGGATTTATTTAAAACAAACTAATTTAGAAGCGCACATACAAATAAAAATCTTTATTTATTTTTTCCTTACCTTTGAGATTACAAGGAACTGAATTCAATGATGAATTCTGACACAATATTATGACATCAAATGTAAACTGTGAGAATTTCCGAATAAGAAACATCAAAGCTGGATGAACATAAACTTTTCATGAACGGAAATTCAATCATTGCTTATGACAGCATAAAACCGTGATATATGCGTACAGAAACAGATATAAAATATATATTAAAAAAAAGAAACAATCATTTAGAAATTGAAACATTATTTTATAAAACAAATTCACAGGTTTTCATGAGGTACATAGGATATATAATGCGTATAATGGGGGCACGAAACAGACACTATTGTATCAACATTTGTTTTTATTTCATACGGCCCCGAGAGAACATATAGCGTTACTGAATCCTTTCACATTCAACAGAGTTTCTCACCTTAACTTATGACACGTGCAGGGGAGTTAAGATTTAATGTGTTCAGAATAAACTCTGTCATATTGAATTCACTGAAGACTAAAAAAAATGGATTTTAATATGAACAAAAAGAGCGAAGCAGAAATCATAAATCCAGTCTTATTATTCAGATTTATTCCTACAGTTGTATAACTGGGGGCACGCGGTAGTGTAGTTGGTTGAGGGGCAATGCTCCAAGCCGGAAGGTCGCTGGTTCAAGTCCCGATGAGGTCATTGGATTTTTTTCAGTTGACCTAATCCTTCTAGCCGCACTAGGGCCTGGGGTTTACTGAGCCTCTAACAGAATTGAGTACCAAGAGTTAATTAAATAATTTTCTTGGGGAGTAAGGCTGATAACCTTACCGCCATCTTTGAGCCGATTGTCTAGATAATGTGGGACCTTCAACGTCTCACAAACCTATGGGCCTTCACGGCCTGTTACAGGGATAGCTTTATTTACTTTCTTTTTTACTTTTACAGTTGATTCTGTTCTATCTAATAACGCTACGTCACCATGAGGAAGTTATATTTTCTGCTTTCAGTGTAAGACGGGAAGCAAAATCCACACACCAGAGAATTTTTCTTCCGTAACGTTGCCTATTCAAGGTATGACATACCTTCAAAAATATTTAAGATATTTATTATTGTTAACGTTATTATGACAAATTTATTAAGGGTATATCCTCAGAAATAGCCAAAAAGCATATGTGACACCTCGTAGCAGTTAGCGAAGAAAGTTATCTGAAGTTTAGTAGGCACTGCAGTCACGGTAATAGAAATACTGCAATTGCACTTCATTGTGGTTCAGTTTGAAGCGTTGGCAGTAACTTGGACTGCATAGCGTAGAAGGGCAGGGGGACGAGAAGGACGTGGGAGGAAGTAGCCCTGGCCTAATTTCAGGAATACGTAAAACAACAAAAATATACTGTCGAATGTCTGATGAAAATGAAAATTGTGAAACCAGTAGAGACAGCGGTTGCTAGGCAATGGCCCAGTAGCCGTCACGTGATGTTCGCAGCAGATACGCAAACAAAAATAGTAGAGTTGTTGGTAGCGGTGTTTTCTGTGCGGTCCATTCCTAGGATATACAACGAGGAAACTGCCAACAGCTGCAAGATTTACATATAGAAGTGCCTCTGGTCTCAGAGACCGACCTGAAACCACATGAGAGGTTCTACATTCCAAGTTATCGCGTTTGCGGGACTGACCACTTCCCCGGAAGAAAGGCATTCCCCATAACCATGTAGACCTATGTTACATGTGCGAGACGTACACTTGACAAAGCAGAAGCGTACTCATAAGAGACAGACACATCCTCTGGGCAGAGAGGATGTTACATAAGGACTATAACTGCAAGTGTTCAGTTGGAAAATAAAATTACTGGTCGTGAGTCTCAAGGGACTTCTGGCCAAGGCAAACTGATTGGCAATAAACCGCGAGACGTAATGCAACTCTGACCCTGACAGTAGGACCCCCGCGTGGAGGCGGGTTCAAATGCTTCCACCGTAGCCCTACGAGCCATAGGAGGCGACGAAAAAGGAACCCAGTGCCTGGGGGTATAACTGGACCACCCGGTTCCTGAGGGTTATAAATAAGGAGACCTGGCCCTCCTAGTTGGGGATGTCTCGAATCTGATTCATTAAGATATGGTCATGAGTTCCGCGGGACTCAGACCCGGGAATGACTGCGCTGGCGAGGACCAGAAACAACTGTAAACGACAGGCTCCTCCTCTCGTCAGACAAGGCGCCTTACATTAACAAACCCAAACCTATCAGGCAGTAATAAAAGTCTAGTTGTGGCCTCAGAGGGGTGCTTGACATAAGACATACTGGCCGACTGACCGTCGGTCGTATCACAACATTGACTCTGACTTGGATTAATCAGTTGAGAAAAAGTCTGCAGGCAGAGAGTCATTTGAGAGTTGTAGCTGAGGCCGGGGAGAGTTCGGGAACCCAGAGAAAGGGGAAAGTCCACCGTTGGAAGCCGCTACCAAGCAACGCAGTGAAGACCGTGACTGATAACACAGTGACAGTGATTTGTAAAATGTAGTCACGAGTTGTGTGTTAGTGTCAATTGTCACTCTACTTCGCGTTGCGTTGCAGTGGATGCTCCCTGTGATTCACTGCCTTCAGCGAATTTTTACGCTTCGTTTGAAGAACCGTCGTCCTAAGGAAACCCAAAATGGATCTACCACTGTATGTGATACATTATACAGATATGTAAATCTTCTGTGTCCTATGTCGCATTCAGACCCCAACAGTCGAAAGATATTCGAGATAGCTCAGTCGGTAGAGTGACGGGCTATGGGTTGGACGGCCATAGTTCGATTTTCGTAGCGTCAAGCCTCCTATCCAATGGATGCCGAATGTCTACCTTGGTGTTAAAGAGGCTGGAGCGTGAAACTGACCACTCACCTCTGTAAAGTGCCGATGTAAAGAATGGTGGAGCCATAATTCCACTCCAAAATAAGTCTTCACGGCGTGGTGCTTAAACAATTAAGCATGGAGACGACTAACCCTTTAGCTTTATTACCCAATTTGCGGCGTGTTCCTGCCAATATGTGCGGTGCCATGTTTGCAGCAGAGCTTGTGTATGTGACGCGAATCCTCATTCACAACGTAAAGGTGAAGTTATCTCTGTATTTAATTAATTACACACTAAATACTTGAAGATGTAAGATGGGAGTTGTGGTATAACTCCACTATTCATAATTTTGTTTCATTCTGGTCCGTCACACTAATGTTATGAGNTGTTCAGTGTGAATGGTTAAGATTTATTTTTTCTTATTTCAATTACATGTTTTGGTCTTCAGAGACCGTGTTCAGAGGGACACCTTTACATCAATACAGTTAGAAGCCACAACTACAGTACATGTTCTAAAGTTAAGACTTACATTTTACAGCCAATTGTATGATTCTGTATTTCAGCATCCTGTTGCAATTTTTCACATTAGCGTCCATTTGCCTATAATCCGTCTAAATTGCAACACTTATTTTACACTTCAATATATTCTTTAACACTTAACACTACATGTTTCGGCCTCAAAGGGCCATCTTCAGGTGTTTTATTACAGATATTCAATCAAGACCTTGTTACAACTGCTACACTGTTTCGCTGTTCCAATTCATTCTAAAAACCACACGCTGCAGTTCTCCTTCAATTAAAACGAGATAAAATTCTTTTATAATTTTTTGTTTCACTTCACTCAGGGTGTCGTCACTTCCTTAAAATATATTAAAATGTTTTCCCCGGCAGCTTGTTCCTCACGTTAGTATTCTGTAATTTATAAATTCCTATATTATTGTTGTTTTCTATTTGTTATTATCATTAGTATTATTATTATGTTGTGTTTGTTTACTTTTAGTACTCACTTGCGCCTGGTTTGTGTTTCCTCCTCGACGTGTGGTGTTGTCTTTACGACATAAAAAGTAACAAAAGTAATTCAGGATATTCTAGTCATATATTGAACACCGGACATAGGTACGACACAATAACAGACACTATGGAAACAATAACAACGGGAAAAAAGGAAAACATCTAAATACACTGGAGAAATACCATATTTACAAAACTAGTAAAAAAGATTTACATATGAATGACACAAACATCGACACACACAACCCTATATTTGAAATACTGTACAAAATTACACAACAAAACATTATACCCCCCCCCCCACTCCTCAAAACCAGGGCTTATACACGTAAATACAGGAACAAACACACCACATCCGCTCTAATAAAGACAACCCCACACGCTGTGGAGGAAACACGCAAACCAGGGGCATGTGAGTACAAAAAGAAAACAAACACAACATAATAATAATACTAATGATAACAACAAATAGAAAACAACAATAACATAAATAGGACTGCAGCGTGTGGGTTTTAAAATGAATTGGAACAGCGAAACAGTGCAGCAGTTTTAACAAGGTCTTGATTGAATATCTGTGATAAAACACCTGAAGATGGCCCTTTGAGGCCGAAACATATAGTGTTAACTGTTAAAGAATATATTGAAGTGTAAACCAAGTGGTGCAATTTAGATGGATATAGACAAATGGACGCTAACCCAGTTGTATATTATTTATATTGTATGAATACATTTTAACTTTTAGAACATGTACTGTAATAGTGGTTTCTAACTCTACTGATGTAAAGGCGTCCTTCTGAAGGTGGTCTCTGAAGACCTAACCATGTAAGGGCATGAATAGTTGAAACAAGAAAAAGAAATTTTAACCAGTCACACTGAACGGAAATATTTAACTTCCTCATAAAAACTTTTCTTAGCTTCGGTAATAGGTGGAGGTAAGTGGTCAGCTTCACGCTCCTGTCGCTTTAAACCCAAGGAATCAGCCTCACAATGCCAGTTGTAGAGGAGAAGTTGGCCTTAGAACCGGTCTGAGCACTATGGAGAATAGAAAAACTTTTGCCCCTGCCAGGTATCGATTCCTCGACGATCCAGCCTGTAGACTAGTCACTACACAGTCTGAGCTACCCCGGCTCATATCCTCATTCGTAATATTTTTTTAACTACATGAACATTGTTCCTTCTGTAATGTTATAGCTACTGTACACTATGGAGTACGAGGGGAAGGCCACAATTACTCGTAAGTGGGCAAAGAATGACTACGTCTTCTATTTTGAAACAAATTTAAAATATACTGAAAATTGTCTGGGTTCATAAATTCGTTTATTTTGCGTCATATTTCATTTTCTCCTAAAGGCGCATTTCCTCTCGCGTTTTGTCATAATTAGTATACTGTGTTACAGAGTTACATGAAACCTACATTAAAATTACTATAATAATAATAATAAAATGATACTTCATAAATTATCTGCTTCCATCTCTACATGGCTACGTTACGGACATCGCCTGTTTCACGTACAAATATATAAAAAAAGTAAAGCTATCCCTGTACCAGGCCGTGAAGGCCCATAGGGTTGTGAGACGTTGAGGCTCCCACATTATCTAGACAATCGGCTCAAAGATGGCGGTAAGATTGTCAGCTTTACGCGCCGGCCGCGCTTTACTCCTCAGCAAAATTATTTAATTAATTAATGGTACTCATTTCTGTTAGAAGTTGAGTCAACCCCAGGGCCTAGTGCGGCTGGAAGGAGCGTGCAAAGAGAGAAAGTTTTTGTATATGAACACATCGCTAAAATTAATATGACCTTGTTTCTCAGTACGCATAATGTATACATGCACTATACTTCGTCCACAATATGCATTGCGTGCTTATTTTATTCTAAGAAAATCATCGATTGTAACTAACTCCAAAGAGCTGAGCCCTTCTTGAGAAGCCACCAAATGTGCAGCTACTCAAGGACTTCCCAGCATTTTTTGGAACACGAAGTTTCATTACCGTGTTCACAAGAGCCCTCCACTAGTCCCTATCCTGAGCCAGATCAATCCAATCCATACCATCCCATCCTATCTAAGATCCATTCTAATATTGTCCACCCACCTACGCCTTGGTCTTCCCTGTGGTCTCTTTCTTTCTGGCTTTCCCACCAATATCCTATACGCATTCCTCGTCTCCCCATTCGTGCTACATGGCCTGCCCATCTCATCCTCCTTGACTTGATTATTGTAATTACACTTGGAGAAGAGCACAAGTTATGAAGCTCCTCACTATGCAGTTTTCTCTAACCTCCTGTCACTTCATCCCTCTTCGGTCCAAATATTCTCCTCAGCACCCTGTTCTCAAACATCCTCAGTCTATGTTCTCCCCTTAATGTCAGAGACCAAGTTTCACACCCATACAGAACCACAGCAAAATTATAATTTTGTATATTCTAATTTTTATGTTTTTAGACAGCAGACGAGAAGATAAAAGGTTCTGAACTGAATGGTAGCAAGCATTACCCGAGTTAAATCTCTCCTCTTAATTTCCTACTCAGTCAAGTTTTGATTTGTCACTGTCATTCCCAAATATCTGAATTGTGTCACATTTTAAACCTTTGATTATATCCCTAAAAATAATTAAATGATTGGTGTTTGTATCGCAGAAGCAGTGTGTTTTCCTTGCGCTAGAAACGAAATTTTTAAGTATTATTTAGGTTAATTTCAGGTCTCAAAGCTCAAGCCAAGGAAGCATTACAGAACGTTCTCGCACAATGTATAAATTTATCAAACAACAGACCAACTTTCTCAGTAGTAACATGGACAGATGCGGATTCACATGTCTCTCATCTTCAATTACCTTCACGGTCTCTAACATATAGGTAATAAATTTAAAAAAGAACATTCGGGGCTTTGGAATACACAAGCAATGAGATGAAAGCGGTCAGTCACTTCCATCGAGCGAGAACTGTTCTCTGTGTGGTTCGTGAAATTAGCTTCTGTAACTCTAATTTTGCCCCCGCAACTTCCAATACACTCAGATTAGCATAGAAATTCAGCTTTGATGGGCAAATGGTAATCCCCTGTATTATCATACACATGCAAACTGTTTGTAATGACGGAGCGCAGAAACTTCACTCTTGAAGCAGCTGTACTGTGAACATTCGGGCACTTTCTCCTCAACGTACATTACTTTCACTTAACTATAACATCGTGCTGGAATTTGTGTGAGATTTAATAACGTTAATGTTAGCGAGATGTTATTATGTGGTACAATTGAAGAGATCCATAAATCATTTCCTTAGTATGTAAACATCCTTCATATTGCCGCTGACGAAAGCGATATTTCTGCACCTGGAAATCTCTTAAAATAAACGATACTCAAGTAGGGAAATTACTTATCTATCAGCAAAGCCTCGTGAATATTCTAATCCAGCTGGCCAATGTTCTGTTATTTACCGCCATAGAATTGCATAGTAATCGCTTGAAATATTTTTTTGTTTCCTAAAATGAGAAACAGGGCTGTACTAAGGTAACAGGCCTTGAAAGCCAACAGGGTTGTGAGACATCGAGACTCCCACATTTTCTTTACACAATCGGCTCCCAGATGGCGGTGAGGTTGTCAGCCATACGCGCCGGTCGACTTTAACACGCAGGAATATTCTTAGTACTCATTTCTATTACAGGCTGAGTCGACCGCAAAGCCACAGTGTGACTGGAAAGACTGGACAGATTTAAAAAGATTCCGCCTCACCGGGAGTCGAACCCGCGACAATCCGGCTTGTAGTGTAGTGCATCAACAAAACCAGAGAAAGCGAAATGGGGAGAACTGGCAGGACGAATTTAATGGAATAATTAATACGTAAAAAAAAAAAACTCCGTGATTTCAGTCCGCAAGCGAACTATACCGACCGAGCGACCGCCCCTTGTCGGTGAAGTTTGTGCCAACCTAAGCGGATAGAGGGTGTCGCGTGGTCAGCGCAATGAATCCCCACGGCCGTTAATTTCGGTTTTGTAGACCGGAGCCGCTATTTCCTTGAAATAGCTTCTCAATTATCCTCATGAGGCTGAGTGGAGCCCGTTTCAGACCCACTACTTCTCAGAAAAAATCTGGTAGCGCCGAGAATCGAACCAGGACCACTGGATCTGTAGCCAGGAACTCTGACCTCTAGACCACAGCGGCGGTCATTAATTAACACATACACAAGTATATTAACATAATTATAGAGTAAATTAACGTCATGAAGCCAAGTTTTTCTTGAGAAAGAAATTGTCGTTTCAGCTGGCTAAGAAATTCATTACCTTAAAAAAAACCGAATGAAATCAGTAAGAGAACGCGATACAGGTTTTAAGAATGACCAAAATGGATGTAAATCTTTAAGAAGTCAAGAATTATTTTTTCTAAAATACTGTCGCAACGGGCTGCTTATAGTTCGTTACCTAGAAATTGCTAGCCGTTGACCAGCAATGGACGCCTTATAATCCGGCCTTCCTGGCGGCAGGTGACAATATTTACAATATTGAAAAAGTCTCAAATGTATATTTTATACCACGTGTTTCTTTGTACAATAAATTGATTAAGTTCAGTCTGAGGTTCATGTAAAACTGGAGTGTTATTTCGCCAACAAGAATCATATTTAAATTTTCTAAACAACTTTTCTCTACCGAAGAGAGATGACGTGACAGGAGGGTGGAGAAAACTGCATAATGAGGAGCTTCATAACTTGTACTCTTCTCCAAGTATAATTAGAATGATCAAGTCAAGGAGGATGAGGTGGGCAGGGCATGTAGCACTAATGGGGGAGAAGAGGAATGCATACATGATATTGGTGGGAAAGCCAGAAGGAAAGAGACCACTGGAAAGACCAATGCTTAGGTGGGTGGACAATATTAAAATGGATCTTAGAGAGACAGGATGGGAGTGTATTGATTGGATTGATGTGGCTCAGGATAGGGACCAGTGGAGGGCTCTTCTGAACACGGTAAAGAACCTTTGGTCGTAGAGCTTCGAGACGCCAGCGTCTCAGGATATGAGCTAGGGAGCAGAGGAATTGAATTGAGTCTAGAATTGGGTAGTCTAGAATTGAGAAAGACGGCAGTCGAAAATAATTTAGAAGAAATGGCAAGAAATGAATTAGACTGTGAAGAGAAGACTTCATATATGATTTGAAGTGACAGTGAGACTTATAAATCCGTTGCCAGGATACGATTAGTGAGGACGGACAACCTTAGTAAGCGACAATATAAAACTTTAAGAAAGCAATAAATACACCCCTGATGCATAAATATGTACCTATATTCATAATGTGTTTAAGGTGGATTATCGAACCACACAGTCTTTGAAGATGCATCAATCATTGTGTCATGAAACGTTATTCAAGTTACTGATTCAACAGTTTTACGTGCAACGTGTCTTTCTAAAACTTATTTAAAAGTTTCTCGACAATACAATGCATGTTTCGACCAACACTGCTCTTCGTCAGGCGTTCAAAATTCTTGATGAAATTTGCCGTTCTTCCTCTCTGTAGTTTCACTATTTGATATCACTTTGAAATAACTTCAGTTTAATTAATTACATGATACTTGAAGATTTATATCTTCAGGGATATAATGCCATATAGTCCGTTGGAAGTCATTCGACGTTTCAGAAGAATATGTTACCACCGTGTTAAGGATTGAAGAATAAGTCAAGCAATATTTTTTTCCCTTGGCACTACAGCCCCAGTGGGCCTAGGCCTACCTCCATGAACTTCTCCGTTCACTTCGGTTTTTCGAGATCTTACACATTCGGTAGGACTCCTTGGGCGAGTGATCAGCCCGTCGCAAGGCCTCTACCTGTAGACAAAAACATAAAAACGCATACAAACATCAATGCCCTGAGTGGGATTCGAACCCACGATCTCGGCTTGCCTTAGACCGCTCGGCTACCGTGACCTGCCAAGGAATATTTTAATAAAGGCCAATTCCAATGAAACTGGTTACATTTTCCCTGCATGCGTTATATATATATATATATATTAATTCTTATTTTAGAGTCTATTCAATATACATAAATAGAGTAATTAGTAAAAGGGATGGGAGTGTGTAATATTGAAGCATCCTCCAATTAATTCTCTGGAGCTTATCTAATGAGATCCTCTGGACACATTCTGTTTAGTCTTCTTTCTATTCCTGGTTGGTTGAAGAGGTTTCTTATTGGTTGGTTGTTGTTTTGAGTGGTCCGGTTTTTGTGTTTATCCGCGTAGGCTCTGATGACTTCTGTTACATACGGTATGCTTAGATCATTGTGTAAGGTAGCGTTTGGTACGTACCAGAAAGCCGTACCTAGTTTTCTTAGCGTCTTGGATTGGAACGTTCGGAGAATTTTGCGTTGGAAGGTCTATCCCGTAGGTCCAGACTGGTTTGATTATTATTTTGTATAGGATTATTTTGTTTTCAAGAGATAGCTGTGATTTTTTTGTCGATTAGCCAATTCATATTTTTGCTTTTGAGCTCTAGTCGTCTTCTCTTAGCTTTTATATGCGTTCTCCACGTTAGTTTCTCGTCAAGGTGGAGTCCTAAATACTTAACTTCTTGTTTGATGGGTATGAGGGTGCTGTTGATACTAACTTGCGGGCAGACAGCTCTTCTTGTTCTAAATGTTATTTGGGAGGATTCTGCAGGATTTACTTTGATTTTCCATTGTTCCATCCAGTAAATTTACATAGACAGGAAAACAGTTCCAAGAAATTTCGAAGTACGATAAGCGCTCAGTTTACGAAAGTCACTAACGAGTGAGTGCAAGGTATGTCTAAGCCACATTTCTAACATTCGATTAATTTCATATACGTGTAAGTACATATGTATTATTATTATTATCGGAGGGGGTGGTTTTCCCCATGCACCGCGACCAGTTTGATCTATTGTACGTCCCCCTGTGATATTCTACCAGTCTCTATACCCTACCGGTACTGGTGCGTGCCATCAGTCCCTACTCAGCTGGCGAGTTCGGCCTCTACTGGCTCAGCGGTATCTATATGCTTCCCCCATCTACCGGAGGTGTTAGAGACTATTGCTGGGCGGGAAATGTCCTTACAAATTTAGCTCAGAGGTCTCCTTGAGACATGAGGTTCTTCTACGTGCCGTAAAGCTACGACACGGGACCCACGGCTTATAGTCCCTCCCGGAGGACTTGTTCCCTGAACCCGCGCACCTTGAGTCATGACGTGGGAACGTTACCCCTAGCCTACAGAGGCCGCTAAGTACATATGTAGGTCTATGTATTATAAGTTTCAGACTTCTTTCAACTATCAAATTGGGCCAAATTCAATGGATTTTAGGGAAATTCATAAATTTAAATTCCAAAAAATACGAAAAACTGTTACTACCCACACAAATATAAAGTTTAGTTCGACAGCCATTCACAAGGAAAAAGTAAATAGATAAGCAAATACATGACGATCTTGTGTTTCTAAATATTACTAACTTACTAATGGAGCTGAGCCCTTCTTGAGGAGCCACCAATTCTACAGCAATTCAAGAATTTCCCAGTAATTTAAATCCAAAAATAACAGTCGATCAGCATTTCACAGCACAACGTTTACTATTCATGCCGTTGTGTACTTTGTCTGCCCATTATGTTATAGCCACTTGTGATTCTCAGAATAAACAGAGAAAATTTCCTTAAGCTGCATTAACTTGTTGATCTCTGTAAGGTAGACGAAGTGTGTTTTCTGTGAGTTAGAAACAGAATTGTTAAGTGTTATTTTGCGCTCGTCGCTCTTCACATGTTTGTGCCTTGCTAACATTGGCTTCCCACAGCTACTGATCTGATGCCCACACAAGTTTAAACATTTCTTTTTATTGCCAGTGGGGTGAGACTAAGTCCCTTGTACTGCGGCCACTTCTGGCCTCTTGTACCACCCCAGATGATAGGTGAGGGTGATTGTGGAGCAATTGGTGGAGTGAAGATTGGCAGGGGAACCGAAGTACTCGGAGAAAACCTGCCCCAGCGCCACTTTGTCCACCACAAATCCCACTTGACCAGACCTGGGATCGGGAAGCCAGCGACTAACTGCTTGAGCTATGGCGCGGCCAAAGTGTAAACGTTAGTTGAATTTTTGAAGTTCCTCAAAGAATTTAACACTTTTATTTCACCTGCAGGGGGTTTGTAACGTAAGGGAATATACATAAGTGTGTGTGAGAAACAGAATGAGAGAAGAAATTCTTGGCATGGTACTAGTCACGAAAACAAGTTAGGAAATGTAAAAATGGCGAAATAGTCCTGGTGCTTTCGCTCTGTTACTGCATCTAGACTTTTAATTCGTGAACGCTAACCTTTCACTTGATTATATAGGAGTGAATAGTGTAGAGCAGGCGCCGCGGACAAGCAAGGACCTCTATTACGAAATTTGATAAAAATTATTCAAGCACCTTTCTAGTTGCGGGATAAAACAGCACACTAATAATTTTGGTTTAAATATCTCCAGAGACTGAAGAATTAGGCGGAAAATATTTTGGATTAAATATGTTCTCTGTTTTCTTCTATAAATTCCTTTCAAAATATTTTGTGGCCCTACATACACTCATACCGACAAAATCACGTAGGGCTTTGTGTAAAGAATACGTTAATGTTGAAATGTGTCGGCATGTTCTTTATAAAACTCTCACTGTTCCATGTTTACCTTTCTAAAGTTGTTATTCGGGGAAATGCAGTCATGGCGAAGATAACAGAGGCATTTTTTTTTCACAAATTTCTTTTTCGAAACTCACCAAACACTGGCGATTACAGACAACGCAAACCACTGTAGTGCAAGAGAGAAGAGTAAGGTGAATAAATGTATGCACTGTAAGACGGTCAGAATAAATCATGGAGGCAAAACACTTTATTTCGTAAGTTATCTTAAAGATAAATCTAAATTATGGACTCGAATTTCCCTCCTGGCCGATCACGGTGGCCGCGCAATGAACTGTCTTCGCCCGCTCGAACACTGGGATCGTGGGTTCGAATCCCACTCAAGGCATGGATGTGTGTGTGCGTTTATCGTGTGTTTGTGTTGTCCTGTGTGTAGGCAGCGGCCTTGCGACAGACTGATCCCCCGTCCAAGGAGTCCTACCGACTGGGTAAAAGATGCAGAAACAAAAATCGGCCAAGGACCAACGAAGGGCTGTAGAGCCACAGATGAATGAACGAATGAATGGATGAATTTCCTTCCTATGGGCTGCACGTTTCGTGATGGAATGCTGATGTGCTGGCTCTCACTTCAAAGTATTTCATTAAAAGACAAGGGTCACTTCAGAAAGCAGAGGAAATTATGCGGTAGACAAGGAAATTCTGCTCTACAGAATTCAGACAACTGATTAAGGCTGGCCAGATGCACCACTGTAAGTGGTTCCAAGGCTTTGGGAATTAAACTGTGACTAACGGGTCTACCAAGGTACCAACGTGATTTTTAACGGGTACAAAGTAAACACAGCTGTAATGACTAATTCTGTACCTAGAGGTCCCAGTCTAGCTCTTCCTAGGAGTCGAACTGAGTAGAATTTCTCATCTTACCCTGTTACCTGAAGAAAGAAACAGAACCAGTATCCGAAACGGTACTATTACAAAAAAATCGTCAGAAACCAGCAAATTTAGCAACTCCGTAATTCGACAAAGCAACTTTCGAAACATTTACGTACCCAAAATTTAGCTCACTTACATAACTTGTATTGAGTTGTTCTGGACTCATATCATGTTCGAGTTGGCCTGAATGGGTTGCCTCAAAATATGTAACGTACAAAAAGATTATTTGTTCCTATTTGGAATCGAATGACGGCAATCCAACCCGTAGCTATGCCGACTGAACTATCCCACTAGTAATACTTTAAAATTCAGTTCCTGTGTCATAGAAAACACACTGAGTCTCCATTACAAAGACCAGTCTTTTAATACTAAATGTACCAACTGCTTTAACATAAAAACCCCTGTATTTTTCCCACAAGGTATATTTATGTGTTTCTTATGATTCTCACAATAAACAGCGACTGTTTCCCTAAACAGCATTAACCGGTTGGGCTTTGTAGCGGCGACATAATGTGTTTCCTGTGAGGTACGAACTGAATTCTTATATATACTGCATTCTGCTCACAGAGTGTATCTGTGTGTTCCGTATGGATCTCACAGTAAACAGCGGCTGTTTCCCTAAACAGCAGTGGAGACGTAATGTGTTTCCTGTGAAGTATGAACTGAATATAATTGAGAAGAAATTCCGTCTTTATATCGTTAAAATATCAGTACTAAAGCAAACTGCGAATTCTAAAGGGTTATGACGAAGATATATATATATATATATATGTGTTTTTTTTTTCCTTGGCACTACAGCCCCAGTGGGCCTAGGCCTACCTCCATGAACTTCTCCGTTCACTTCGGTTTTTCTAGATCTTACACATTCGGTAGGAATCCTTTGATGAGTGATCAGCTCGTCTCAAGGCCTCTATCTAAACACGGGATAACACAAAAACAGAATAAACACATACACCTACCAAACATCAATTCCTTATATGAGATTCGAACCCACGATCCCGGCTTCCGAGCGAGCGAAGACAGTACATGCCTCAGACCGCTGGGCTACCGTGACTGGCTTTGACGAAGATATATAACGCACAGAAATACAGGGTTTTTGGACGTTTTTCATCGTTCCATATTCTATAGAATGAAAAAGTTTCGGAAACTCGATCTTTTTCCGTCATCAGGTGAAAGAGGATAGAAGACACTTACTTATTTGAGTCCCTTAAAAACAACTAACCTCAATCTGAAGGGGTTGTCCAGTGACTGAGATTAGCTCTTTCTAAGGGCTCCAACTGAGTAATGTCTTCTCCCCTCTTTTCACCCGAGGACGGAATGATACATACTTCGGTATAAGTAGGCTTGGGGAAGATAGGGAAAACCTGGAGACAGGTGGCCGCCAGTCTGTTCACCGCGGAGCAACACCCATCGCGACACCGAAGGAACATTATGCAAGCCATGAACATGGCTGTGGTGCTTGTGAACACTCAGACGCACAACACTAGTGCAGTTTCCATTTCAGTATCTTGTGAATTATGCACAGACTTTGAGGGGAACACGCAGAGGCACAAGGCACGTGCCACCTAGTCACCGTCCTCAGCCAGCATTTCATAATTACGCTCACAAGGAAGGATGAGATAAACATACAGCTTTTTCTAGATAAACCTGCAAGCAGGATTTGAGCTTCTCTTAGACGTGGATATGAAGAGTCTGCTTGGAACCTGATCGTTTTTTGCTTGAGTTATTCTTCGACCCTGAAGATGGAGGCGACATGTTCCTCCGAAACTTCAGTTGACTCAGACGACGGGAAT
This sequence comes from Cryptotermes secundus, assembly GCF_002891405.2. Classification (NCBI taxonomy): domain Eukaryota; kingdom Metazoa; phylum Arthropoda; class Insecta; order Blattodea; family Kalotermitidae; genus Cryptotermes; species Cryptotermes secundus. Next base: position 27,165 of record NW_019726269.1, read on the forward strand.
ATTCATAACGACCGTTGCGAGAACCAAAAATCCTACTGCATTCGTGGAGTTTCACACTGTCTTTAGACATATCATTATATATACAAACAGATTTTCTGAACTGGTGCGGAAATTGGACAGACCGTACAGTTACGAAACTGATTCGTGTTGGCGAACAGCAAATAAAGTAAATCTTCTGACCTTTCGAAACAAATATCAGGACCAGCGGGGGCTATTGACGTAATCGAAACTAGGCTGGGTGAGGAGTTGTTACTGACGCAATCCCTGGTCCCTGAGATTAATTAAAGTTTCCTACTGGATAGGAGGCTGGTCAGGGCCCAGAGCCATTCTTGGCAGAGTGGTGAACAGATGAATCTATCTCTCTACTGAGAATCCAAAGCCAATAGTCCATTCCATAGCCTAAACGCTTGATTGACTCAAGTCTCCCGGCTCTTAAATCCTCCCTTTAAAGTAAAAATATTGTGACAGGTGAACCCACTGCACAGAGAAGTGTCACTTCCTGGATAAAACATTGTCAAGACATTGCGTGACAATCAATGTTCACTGCTTGTCAACAGCTAGCAATTCCTAGGCAACGAATTGACCCGCTAACGAATATTCTAGCTAACATGCGAAAGTGAACCCTTCGACAAGGTGTTCTCTTGGCGGTACGCGAAGAGCTACTTAAGAAATCAGAAGATGAGAGACGAGAACAGTTCAGACCCGACGACAGACAAGAGAAGAACCAAGAGTGGGGACACTCCACCGAGAATAGCGCTGCGAGAGTACAGCTGCTGAAGAGGAAACGCAGAGGGTCGACGGACTAATCAGTCGCTTCGTCAGAAAGGGCGTTATTTGAGAGCAATTGTAATTGCAATTGTAAACGAGTTACGCAATAAAAAAGCTTCACCTAATCCGGAAGTTATAATTTCTTGTCGCGTTACCTGGATACGTGACAATATTTTTCCTCAGAACCCGATTTTAAAAACTATTCCTGAATGTAAAGTGTTCCTTCAAAGCTATTTCTAACAAGAGCACATCGTATCCTGTTATTTGGGAAAGATAAATAAACAAGCAAATATCATATTTAGTTTAAAATTTTTTTAGATATCTCTTGTTTGCTCTCGGGGTTTGGTTAGCAATATCTTGTTAGACTAATATTTACCTTTTATTCTAATTAGACTAAGGGCACCTATATCACAGCTTCCGACTAGCCGTAGCTTCCTTTGAAGATTGAGGATCATCTAAATGTTCTTTGAAAATTAATTTCCTAGATAACAGAAAACACAGTGTATTCGTTAAAGAGAAGAATCGATTAATGCTGTTAGATAAATAATTGATTTTTATTGTAAGAATCGTACCAAATACACCAATACACTTTTTTTTTTAATTCGCTTAGTGAAGGGTGGAGTCCAACTGGGTCCACTCGGCACGGCGGCCACTGATTGGCCTAATGTACCTGCCCCGGGTGATTATGATGATGGAGAATTTGGTGGAATGAAGATTGGCAGGGGAAACCGAAGTACTCGTAGAAAACACGCCCCAGCGCCACTTTGTCCACCACAAATCCCACTTGACCAGACCCGGGATCGAACCCGGACCGCCGCGGTGGGAAGCCAGCTACTAACCGCTAGAGTTATAGCGCGGCAATCGCCAATACACTTACTTAATTAGTTCCTCTTATATCTTTACGGTGTCGAGTTTTTTTTTTTCGTTTTAATCATTTCAGAAGGTAAGATTCATTGGACGAGTGATTAGCCCGTCGAAAGGCCTCTACCTAAACACAGGACAACACAAATACCGAATAAACACATACATATACCAAACATCCATGCCGTGTGTTGGATTCGAACCCACGATCCCGGCTTCCGAGCGAGCGAAGACAGTGCATGCCTTAGACCGCTCGGCTACCGTGACCGGCAGTGTATAAGAATAATATATAAGAATTCAGTTCGTACCTCACAGGAAACAGATCCGAACCCACGGTCCCGGCTTCCGAGCGAGCGAAGACAGTACATGCCTTAGACCGCTCGGCTACCGTGACCGGCAGTGTATAAGAATAATATATAAGAATTCAGTTCGTACCTCACAGGAAACAGATCCGAACCCACGATCCCGGCTTCCGAGCGAGCGAAGACAGTGCATGCCTTAGACCGCTCAGCTACCGTGACCGGCAGTGTATAAGAATAATATATAAGAATTCAGTTCGTACCTCACAGGAAACAGATCCGAACCCACGATCCCGGCTTCCGAGCGAGAGAAGACAGTACATGCCTTAGACCGCTAGGCTACCGTGACCGGCAACAATACACTGTGGGGGGCAAAACGCAGAATTTATTAATGTTAAATCAGCTGGTAAATATTATAGCCACTATTCTTTAAATATTTATCTCCTATTTATCTAGAGCGATCTCTATCGAGTGTGTCAGAGACGTGTAGTCCCCGGTATGAGACCGATGGTTATGAAGACATTTATACGATGCATCTGTGGCAACTCTAATTGAAATGTTGCGCTTCATGTAATTGCCACATTCAACTGTCATACGTGCCGTCAGTTTTATGTCTCTGGTCTGACTAGGTATCAAAATGTCACCCAGACTCGTGGTTAATTCTAACCGAGGTAAATGTCCATGTCGAATTCCTTTTCCCTTGGCACTACAGCTCCAGTGGGCCTAGGCCTACCTCCATGAACTTCTCCGTTCACTTCGGTTTTTCTAGAGCTTACACATTCGGTAGGACTCCTTGGGCGAGTGATCAGCTCGTCGCAAGGCCTCTACCTGTACACAAACACAGAAAAACGCACACAAACATCCATGCCCTGAGTGGGATTCGAAACCGCGATCCCGGTTTCCAAGCGAACGAAGACAGTACATGCCTCAGACCGCTCGCCTACAGTGACCGGCATTATACAAGATTATTGTGAATAAGTATAATTTTACTCCATTCCCCGTAATCGAGTGTTTATGGTGGTACACAGTGGTTTGTTACAGCGTGTTACAAGAGGATACACCGTTGCATTATAATCTCAACTGACGCTCCGGGCTGGGAGTGTGGTGGGAACATAGAGTCTGCCAGTTGCAGGAGTTCAACACTGTGACGCCAAACTTTACAAGTTCAATAACAAGCAAATGGAGTTACAACTCTAGAAGACGAAGATTAAAATTAATCAAGATCAAATTGTGGCCTTCTGGGTTGTGGAACTGTATGGTTTGGTAGATAGGAACTAAAGTTCCAGAGGAACATACTGATGCCAGCATGTGAGTAAAGAGTAGAGGTAGCAGGTTTCTCCAAAATGTTACGTACCTATGTTCCTGGCTGCAAGTCCTTACATCCAAGAAGGCTATAGTATAAGTCTGTATCGCCCTGAAACCTCAAATCTTACAGTCTATAACCATCATCAGCTGTGAGAATTAAGTAAAAAGGTATGTTTGTATTTCGACGAATTCAAATATCTATAATTATTCCACGGTGTTTTAGTTTCTCCAACATTCTTCTGTTTTTTTTTTCCTTCGTGGGTAGTAAGTGTGGAACTCTCTCCTTAAAAAGTGCGTGCGTGCGCGTATGTACATACGAGGCTTATACAAAACTATGTAGGCCCACATATACCAGGCAACCATAACTGATAGACGTATTTCAATACAAATCTACACATTTTAGGTGTGACCTTTATTATTGTGGGGTGCGTTCACAGCAAGAAGAATGGGTTTGTTATTTCTCCCCATAGTTGGTTGAGGCTCTATGCTATAAGCTGGAAGGTTGCAGTTTCGATTCCCGAAGAGGTCATTGGATTTTTAAATTGACCTAATCCTTCCAGCCGCATATGTCCCTGGGGTCGACTCAGCCTCTAACAGATATGAGTACCAGGAATCTTCCTGGGGGTAAGGTCGATAAACTCAGTGCCTTCTGCGAGCCGATTAACTAGACAAAATGTGGGAGCCATGACCTCTCACAACCCTGTGGGCCTCCACGGCCTGTTACAGGGATAGCGTTACCTTTACCTTTACTTAAAGAAGTATTTAATTAAAATAAAATAAATGAATAAAATAATAATTACTCGTATTTGTCTCATAACGTCTTTATTCTGCGTGCTGTTTCTCCACATCACTCCACGTAATGATCCCACAAGATTCAATTATGTAACTTTCGGCCAATCACAGTGGCCGCGCGGTCTAAACCACGGACCGTCTTCGCCCGCACGAACACTGGGGTCAGGTGTTCCAGTCTAACTTGAGGCATGGATGTCTGTGTGCGTTTATTCTGTGATCGTGTTGTTCTGTAGGTAGAGGTTTTGCGACNGTCCTTTAGGGTGATATGTAATTACTTAATAACACACATGATTAGCATAAAATTATATTTGCATGACTGTGAATGCATCGAACACAACTGACAATTGAATTTCCGTGTGGGGCAACATAAGTTTGTATTCTCTTAGGTCGTGGAGAACTCCTTCATTAGTCCAACACCGGAGACACACTCGTAGTTTGCTGAAGGAAACTGTGACTGACAGGCAAATAATAAACCGGATGCTCTATATTACAACTTCTCGACACCTCCAGGCAAATGTCGGGATTCTAATTCAGCTTAATCCACGGTCGGTTCCTGCCACATACCTTCCAGTTCACTATTCACTACAAATTCTAACATTTGACGCTATAAGATCGAAACTACACATTCCGTCGTTACGTAAACCACAGTTAAATACAACACATTGTACCTATGTGCATATATATATTCCTTGCTCGAAGTACTTAAAATTATAGGGTATTTCGTCTTCGTCCGTCAGCCCATTCGTGTTTTATATCCTAAACTACTGAATGATTTTATGTTAGGTTTCGTGTAAAAAGAAAGAAAGCAGGCCAAATTGCAGTGGTTACAGGATCCAAGCGAGTTAAATGGGGATAATATGAACAATATAAGACGTGAAACCAACAGGCATTTCGGGAACAGAAAGAGGGAATATCTGAAAGACAAAATTGATGAGCTTGCAATGAACAGTAAGAACAAGAACATTAGAGACCTGTATAGAGGAATAAATGACTTCAAGAGTGGTTACCAGCCTAGCAGTAACTTAGTGAAGGATGAGAATGGTGATCTGCTTGCAGACTCTCACAACATTTTGACTATGTGGAGGAACTACTTCTCTCAGTTATTGAATGTACATAGGGTCAGTGCTGTTAGGCAGACAGAAATCCATACAGCTAAGCCGTTGGTACCTGATCCTAGCCATTTTGAGGTTGAAAGTGCTATTGCAAAATTGAAACGGTATAAATCGCCAGGTAGTGATCAAATTCCGGCAGAACTTATTCAAGCAGGAGGAGAAATATTACGTTCTAAGATCCACAATCTAATTATTTCTAGGTGGCATAAGGAAAAATTGCCTCATCAGTGGAAGGAGTCTATTATTGCACCAGTTTACAAGAAGGGTTATAAAACGGATTGTAGTAATTATTGGGGGATATCGCTGCTATTAACTTCATACAAAATTTTATCCAATATTCTCTCAAGGTTAAGTCCACACTAAATCACTCGTGGAGCTGAGTCCAACTTAAGGAGAAACCAAATCTGCACCTACTCAATTTCCCAGCATTTTATGGAACCCGAAGGTTCATTACCGTGTTCACAAGATCCCTCCACTGGTCCCTATACTGAGCCAGATCTATCCAATCCATGCCATCCGATCTTATCTCTCTAAGATCCATTCTAATATTGTCCACCCACATACGCCTTGGTCTTCCCTGTGGTCTCTTTCCTTCCGGATTTCCCACCAATATCCTATATGCATTGGTTAAGTCCATATACATATATATGAAAATATTATGGATCACTACTGGCTTTCGACGTAACACATCAATTACTGGTCACACTTTTTTGCATTCGTCAGATACTTGCAGAAAAATATGGGAGTGCAATGAGACAGTACTTCAGCTATTTGTAGTCTTCAAGAATACCTATGATTCAGTTAGGAGGGAAGTATTGTACAGTATTCTGATAGAGTTTGGGATTCCCATGAAACTAGTTAGGTTAACTAAAATGTCTTTAAACGAAACGTATAGTAAAGTCCGTATAGACAAACATTTGTCTGATAAATTTCCTATCCAGAATGGTTTATAACAAGGAGATGCTTTATCGCCACTCCTTTTCAACTTTGCTTTAGAATATTCCGTTAGGAAGGTCCAGGAAAACCAGGTGGGGCTGAAATTAAACGGGACACATCAGCTGTTGGTCTATGCCGATGATGTGAATCTACTGGCTGATAATGTAGATACCATAAAGAAAAACACACAAACTTTAATTGACTCAAGTAAAGAGGTTGGTCTAGAAGTAAACACAGAGAAAACTAAGTATATGTTACTGTCTCGTCACCAAAATGCAGGGCAAAATCATGACATAAAGATAGGAAACAGATGTTTTGAAAATGTGGCACAGTTCAGATAATTGGGAACAACGATAACAGATCGAAACCTGATTCAGGAGGAAATTAAGAGGCGATTGAACTCGGGCAATGCTTGCTACCATTCAGTCCAGAACCTTTTGCCTTCTCGTCTGTTGTCCAAAAACATAAAAATTGGAATATACAAAATTATAATTCTGCCTGTTGTTCTGTATGGGTGTGAAACTTGGTCTCTGACATTAAGGGAGGAACATAGACTGAGGGTGTTTGAGAACAGGGTGTTGAGGAGAATATTTGGACCAAAGAGGGATGAAGTGACAGGAGGTTGGAGAAAACAGCTTAATGAGGAGCTTCATAACTTGTACTCTTCTCCAAGTATAATTAGAATGATCAAGTCAAGGAGGATGAGGTGGGGAGGGCATGTGGCACGAATGGGGGAGACGAGGAATGTGTATAGGATATTGGTGGGAAAGCCAGAAGGAAAGAGACCACTGGGAAGACCGAGGCATAGGTGTGTAGACAATATTAAAATGGATCTTAGAGAGAGAATGGGACGACATGGATTGGACTAAACTGGCTCAGGATATGGACCAGTGGAGGGCCTTTGTGAACACAGCAATTAATATTCGGGTTACATAACATGCTGGGAAGTTCTTGAGTAGCTACAGAATTGGAAGCTCCTCAAGAAAGTCTCAGCTCCAAGAGTGAGTGATTCCAACATTTGCCTGGAAGACGTCGAAAATATTCTCTTTTGGATGGAATAAACTAACTGTAGCTACAAATATAAACTGTAATAAAAACCGTGCAGCAATAGTAACTCGCTCTGGCATGCCTCAAGGTCACATGACCACCTTATGACGTCCTGCAGTACTTGAGTTGGTTTCTGCGATGCAAATTAAGAAGTCCAAGAAAAATAATTCGTACAGGGCAGAGCAGCTATGGCGGAACAATGGTACCGGTAGTTAAAGGTTTGTCTATATTCATATACCTGTTGCTCCCTCTTGAGCATAGGGCGTCCGTGAAACGCTTAAGCTTACAGACAGTCGGTAGGACTCCTTGGATGAGTGATCAGCCTGTCCGAAGGCCGCTGTCTACAAACCAGGACAATATAATCACAGAATCAACCGAGAAAAACATACATGCTCCTAGTGGAATTCGAACCAACGACCCCAGTGTTCCAGCTGACAAAAACATTCATCCCTTAAACCGTATAGTCTCTCTGATCGGGATGTCTATATTATCATCTGGAGAATCTTCCGTTGCTCACCAAGGCATAATTGCTTTACATGAGATACATGTCTGTTGTCTGAGATCGAGCGAAGACCAAGGGGAACAGGGTGCTGATGAGAATATTTGGACCGAAGAGGGAAAAAATAATAGGAACTCAGAGAAAACTGCATAATATGGAGCTTCGTAACATTTCCTCCTCATGAAATTTAATTAGAATGATCAAATCAAGGCTGATTAGATGAATATGAAATGTAGCACGCATGGTGAGAAGAGAAAAGCTAAATATTTTGCTGGGAAAACTAGGAAACCACTAGGAAGACGTAGATGTAGGAAGGAAGATTTTGGCGAAACAGAATGTGGTGGTATGTATTGGATTATTCTGTCTCCGGTTAGGGACCAGTGGAGAGCTTTTTTAACACGGTAATGTATTTATCGGTTTCATAAAATTTGGGGGAGATGAGCGACTGGAGGTTTCTCAAGAATTCAGCTCGATTGATTTAGTTCTTTATGTATTCTTCCGAAATACAGAATGTCCGGATGTAAGGCATCAAAAATAAAAATTGTATATCTCGAAAACTAATATTCATACACGTATCCCGTTTATGTCATCGGAAAGGAAAACTCTGAATTTTTTTTTCATACCCGGCTTACGTGCAAGCGCCGCCACATTTCTGTCACCATGTTAGGAATCACCTGGACAGAGAGATGGCTGGGATATGAATAGGCAGAGGTGGACCAATCGCTTGGCCTCCTAGGTCGCCAGATTTAACCCCACTGGATTCTTTCTTGTGGGTTTATGCGAAGAACATTGTCTACCGGGTTAAGATCAACGACCTTCAACACCTGAAAGCCCGCATGAGGGACGCTGCGGCTACGGTAACATCAAACATGCTTCACGCCTGGATATTTGTCGTGCCGCAATGGGAGTAAACATTTAAATTTACGGAGAAAGTTATTTACTAAGAAAAAACTTTGATAGTTTCTCTTTGTAATGGTGTAACCCATTAATGTTTATAATAGATTCTTCCTGAGATATAATGATTTTATTTTGGATACCTTTCATCCGGTATTGAGAAATGTTGTCACTCAGATGAAATCAGCTGAGAGAGAGAGAGAGAGCGCAATGCTGTATTATCGTGCCGATTACTTCGAACAGTGGATAAATAAATTCATATTTAAGGAGCCATTTCACAAACGACAAGATTTTCCTCTGTTTCTCTCTGTAAGCAACACGCAAGACGAGAAATCAAGGTTTGTGTAAGCGTGTGAGGCAGGAGGCCTCACCGAGTCCATCGGGCGCTACTGGATGAGTAGGGAGGGCAGTGTGGATAACTTATTGCTAGAAACCGGATTTTAATGCAAATGCACATTTCTTTCTTGCAACTAAATTTATGCTTATTTGGATATATGTATGAATTAGTTGATTTCTTATATTTTATACATGGTTTGACTGCGCATATAAATGCCTATTTTGCTTGTTTACTGAATAAGAATAATATTTTCGAAAATCTGTTTATGCTGCATATTTCCTTTTTAGAACGTTTAACATTATATATATATTTTTAATATTAAATCCAAATTTTCAATTATCGTCCTTGTACACAATTCCCGTCTTAGGACATGCTGCATATTTGACTCGCAACATTTCGTCATACATGTAGAAAGCTGAGCCTGGGTTCATGTTTCTGATGCAGTACCCAGGACGGGACTCCCTAAGATGGGACTTCCCCGGTCCCTCTACTCGTAACTTGCCTCATCAGCATGCCAACAAAGTGGCCGCGAAGGGATTAGTCGCAAGCGTGTTCACATGTAGCTCCTAGCCGCGGAATAGTGTTCAACCGATAATGGACTTCACTTGCTTATTTCCGAAGTCTCCATCAGGTTCCTAGGCTTCATTTGGAGCTGGGGGTCATTCATATTAGTGGTGACTAGTCTGTGGTTCAGTTTGCTTAGCTTCTGTAGTCATGCCGAAAACTAAATTACAGCTGTATCAGCGGGATCTCAAAGGAGAGATAAGTACGGATAATGAAATTCTTTATTGCCGAGCGTGTGAGAAAACAGTTGGTTGTGAAAAACGCTTTCAAGTGCTTCAGCATTTGAACACTAATATACATAAAGGAAATACTAAAATTAAATCTACGAAAAGTGCTCCTGTTCAAAAATTGTTTAGTGAATTTTCTAATAATAGTTTTTCACAGTTTTCCTCTGATTTATGCGAAGCCTTTTTAGCGATAGATATTCCACTGTGGAAACTAACCAATCCTACTCTGAGAAACTTCATAGAGAAGTATGCACAGTGCAAAGTGCCGGATGAATCTACTGTGCGCAAAAATTACGTGAAGCAGTGTTACGATCTTACAATTGAAAGCATTAGAGATAAGATTGTGAGGGACGGTTTATTGCAAATTGTATAGTTGGATCCCTTAATAAGAATGAACAATCTACTCCATATCTTCTTGTGGTAGAGCAATTTTAAATCACAAATAGCCCCTCAGTTTCCGAATTGTTTTATCGCTTCCATGAATTTACTATGGCCGAATGACATTCAGTATGAGCGCGTATTGCTCTTTGTGACTGATGCCGCAAGTTACATGATGAAAAAGCCGGTACTGCTCTTGAAGTTATATTTCCAAACATGACACATTTGACTTGCCTTGCCCATGGGTTGTACCGTGTTGCAGAAACAATTCGTGCAAAATTTCCGCTTGTTGACAAGTTGGTGTCTTCTGTGAAGAAGGTATTTGTTAAAGCGCCATACAGAAAAGAAGCCTTTAAAGCAGTAGCACCGAGCGTTCCACTTCCGCCAGAACCAATTTTAACGCGCTGGGGCACGAGACTGTGTACACTGAGTTATTATACCGAACATTTAGAAACAGTTAGGAATGTCGTGAATACATTTGATCCCAAAAGTGCAGCATCAATTCAAATTGCCCAAGATGTACTAAAAAACGCAGAACTAGAAACTAATCTTTCCTATATATCTGCTCACTTCTCTCATCTTCTACCCGCCATTTCCTCACTGGAAGCAAGCAACAGCAATACTACTTTGTATCAGTCGTTAAGTGTGTTCAAAATTGAATTCGGTTCCTGGAAGATTTGGTGAAGTAGTAAAGGGAAAAGTACACAGCATTCTTTAAGAAAAATCCAGGATACGAACAAACTTGTGAAATCGAAGACATTTTAGCCTGCAAACGTGCTGAACTGCCAAGTAAAAATCACTCACAGTGCAGCAAATAGCGGCTTCTGTACATGCGCTCTTAACTTCCTGTGAGGTTGGAAGAAATTTCCCCGCAATAAGGACATCTTACGAGACACTAGGAGGCGACAAACTATGGAAAACCTAAAATATTCAGTAACTGTGAACTGCAACAGAAGAGAAGCCGAAAGCTTTGAGAGCTAAATGTTGGTACCCTTGTATTTTTTTTAACTTTTAATAAAAAAATGTTGGCTTGTTGCATGATCTGTATTTAAGTACAGCTTTTTATTGCAAGTGATCATTCAGTGAATATATAAGTTCAACTTATATACTGATTTGATTGTCTTAAAATAATGTAAAATCAATTTTAATAATAGGTACTAACCTTCTACGGCCGGTCACGGTAGCCGAGCGATCTAAGGCATTCACTGTCTTCGCTCGCTTGGAAGCCGGGATCGCGGGTTCGAATCCCACTCACGGCATGGATGTTTGTGTGCGTTTTTCTGTGTTTGTGTACAGGTAGAGACCTTGCGACGAGCTGATCACCCGCCCAAGGAGTCCTACCGAATGTGTAAGATCTAGTAAACCGAAGTGAAACGGAGAGTTTCATGGAGGTAGGCCTAGGCCAAAATTGGGGCCGTAGCGCCACAGGGGGGGAACCTTCTATGGGCATACTTTACATGCATATTTATTAAGCACTTCATGCATAAATGCATACCACATTTAAGAGATTATTAGGGCATAAAAATCTGGTTCCTACGAGCATCTGGTGTAAGTGTACCACGAAGCAGCGCCTGTGTGTGTGTTTTTCGAAGTCATTTCTATATGAGCCCCAAAGGGGTGTCTTCAAAATCGAGAATGTGGAAAGCTATGTATGGCGCTAAACGTAAATGTACAATTCTCCCTGGGCGTGTACTGTCTTCGCTCGCTTGGAAACCGGGATCGTGGGTTCGAATCCCACTCAGGGCATGGATATTTAGTTTGTGTGTGTGCGTTTTTCTGTGTTTGTGTACAGGTAGAGGCCTTGCGACGAGCTGATCACCCGCCCAAGGACTCCTACCGAGTGTGTAAGATCTAGAAAAACCGAAGTGAACGGAGAAGTTCATGGAGGTAGGAAAGGCCCACTGGGGCTGTAGTGCCAAAGAAAAAAAGTTGTCCCTGTGCTTAACTAATTAAGCACTACATCACGAAGGCGTATGGGGTAGTGGATATATAAATCCCTATTTTCTTGACCTCGGCACTAGCTGGAGGTGAGTGGTAAACTTCAGGCCTCGGCCGCTTTAACCCCGGGGAAAGAGCCCCCGGTACCCATTGTGTGGACCCCAGAGCCGGTGTGGACGACGTAGAGAAAAGAAAATTCTTGGCCTTACCGGGACTCGAACTTCGACCCTTCAGTCTTCCAGTCCATAGCCAGTCGCTATCCCGGCTCTCTATGTACGGCGGTAGACCCATTATGTCTGGAACAGTTATTGTGCTGTTTTATTTCAAACACACGACGTTTCGGTGACTGGATTGGATCTCCGTCTTCAAGTGAAACCTACTCAGTTGGGCCCATTCGATTGGTCTAGTCCTTATCTCCGGACTAACAAACGATGGTCAGAAACTTTTAGATTTTCTTTATTACGTCTGGTGTTGACAATAATATTAAAAGGAATATTTAGGCTATGAAAGATTTTTATCTAATTTATTAAATTTTATTTTTAACTGTTGGACTTTGTGACGTGGAATAGATCGCAGACATACTGGCGTGTAATAAGACAATTCATTTATATGTAGACTGAGTTATATTTGAGAACAGGGTGTTGAGGAGAATATCTGGACCGAAGAGAGATGAAGTGACAGGAGGTTAGAGAAAACTGCATTATCAGGAGCTTTATAACTTGTACTCTTCTACAAGTATAATTAGAATGTTCAAGACAAGGAGGATGAGGTGGGCAGGGCATGTAGCACGGATGGGGGAGAAGAGGAATGCATATAGGATATTGGTGGGATAGCCAGAAGGAAAGATACCACTGGGAAGACCAAGGCGTAGGTGGGTGGACAGCCACAAGAGTAGAACACACCATAAGACACAATATACACACAACATTAGAAGCATAAGAAGAACGACCCCCAAGTGGATGATCAATAATACACACGAATTTAAAATATGACGTATGAGATAATACGTTTGCAAGTTTGAAATACATAAACTTTATTATTATATAAGGACGTATACAAGTTTAAGTGAAATGGTTGACGGATCAATACACCTGAAGATGGCAGCACACTGCCGAAACATGTAGTGTAGAAGTAGCACATGGGAGTGTATGCACTTGGAGACTGTTAATACATACACAGTATGAATATGAATCAGTGCAACAGACACTAAAATACAACAGAGTATTTTAGATAGATAGAATGGGATGGTATGGGTTGGATTGATCTGGCTCAGGATAGGGACTAGTGGCGGGCTCTTGTGAACACGGTAATGAACCTTCGGGTTCCATATAAAGCTGTGAAGTTCTTGAGTAACTACGCAACTGTCGGCTCCTCAAGAAGGGCTCAGTTCCATGAGTAAGTTTACTTGCGGACGATTACATTTAAACATATTTGTGGCAGCCCACAACGATGCGATATATGCAGACCTTGCTACTGCTACGTAGATTATGCAAGAAAGCACTTTCATCGTGAAAAGAAAAAAAGAATCTTAAGTGTTGGCGGAGTGATACACCTGCAGTGCCCGTGTTTACGTAAAAGCGGTTTCTGTTACGCCTTCTGCCTGTCTATATCTCTCGTATGTATGTAGCAGCTTCACGCTAGCGCCTCAACTGAACGGTTTTATTCATATTCGGCACTCAAGAGTTTATGCATTCTGAGTTGATGCAGGTGAATGTGATATTCCAGCTCCAAAAATAGAGGCCCTTAAAATGGGCTGCAGAATATAAAATGGCGATTTTACCAAAAGCATCTCATAGTATTTTGATTCAAAGTGACAAATTTACGGAGACACTATCCCTAAACGCAGCTGCGCAGTTGTTACCTTCAACAAAAGAACGGCACACTCTCCAGTTTTTCTATTATTTTTTATTGCTAGTGGAGTGGGACTAAGTCCCTTGTACTGCGGCAACTTCTGGCCTATTGTACCAGCCCCAGAAGGTAGGTGAGGGTGAATGTGGAGCAATTGGTGGAATGAAGATTGGCAGTGGAAACCGAAGTACTCGGATAAAACCTTCCCCAGCGCCATTTTGTCCACCACAAATCCAACTTGACCAGACCCGGGATCGAACCCGAGCCCCCGCGGTGGGAAGCCAGCGACTAACTGCTTGAGCTATGGCGCGGGCCTCACGCTCTCTAGTTGCCCAAACGCGAAACATAAGTTTCCGCGGTTGTACAGGTCAGGTGTATTTCATTGTTTTTCGATAGTCCGCCATAAACAACTGTGTACCGAGCGACGAACGATTCCGTTCCCAAGATAACCTAATCAAGGTCAATCGCATATAAAAAGTGCGTGGTGTGTTTTCTCCGACTTTTATTATTCCAATTATTTGGGAGCGTAAGCTTTATATTTCCCGACATAGCTGTTTAGTTTGTCGCCTTTACCACCAAGGTCAATTGCATGTTGCGGTCTACGAAACTGTCGACATGTAGGATCGATATAATCGACGCTGGCATTTTATGCATTTTTATCGACGGTCTAACCGATCTTGGAGGACCGCTTTTAATGTCAGAGGTTCATGCGTTAGGATCACTATGTTATGAGACAAATTTCAGTCAGTTTGAGATTTACTTTTCAATCCTTTCTCAGAGTATCTGCATGCGAGAATTACTGGAATCATCAGAACCAACGTCTCGTCCCTTCTAATGCAATCACAAGGGTAATTTCAGACGCTGGTTCTGACGTCACTACACCTCCTATAGACGCGGCAATGAATTCGCCATTTCCAACTGATGGTACGTCTGCAAAGAAAACCCAGTGGGATCTACTGTTTCTTTATATGCCAGCTGTAAAAATGTCTTAAATTAAACTCGCTAATTTAATCGTATGTTTTATTTCCATTTACATTACTCTTTTCACTCGAGTTCTTTTCTTATCGACTGTATACGCCAGGTTTCCTCTCTTGCTTCTCTCTACTACAGTCTTCTGTCACACGTAAATCATTGATTGCAACTATTGAAATTACAGAACTATAAGATGTAAAAGAACATTACGGTCTATCACTTAGCGCTCCTGCTTCGTATATGGAAGGTCTCGGCTTCATTCTCGGCCCAGAGACTGGTTACTTAGACTGAAAGTTTACTCTGTTTTCCTCAGAGCCTCCAGCAAGACATCGGGATAACGCCTAAAATTATGTTACTTATATTTTACCTATATTTTTACCCATTTGTATGTGTCCATCTAAGGTAGGCCGCACACCGGCATTCTTCAAGACATGACACGACAGTCAAGACACGATGTCTGCGACATGACGCAAAAAAAGGACCACAGTTGAAACGAATGAGAAAACAGCCGCGCACTGGCCTGAGTCATGACGTCAGCATCGTGACTCAGACCGGTGTGCGGCGGTTTTCATAATCTCAATCGTTTCAACTGTGTTCCTTTCTTTGCGTCATGTCACAGACATCGTGTCTTGACTGTTACATGTCTTGATGCATGCCGGTGTGCGACCTAATTCTTCATATTCCTCGTCTACCAGGCGGATGGTATTATCATGACTAGGGGTGTCCATATAGAGGGGATAGGGATTTGTGAATTGGATTTATAGACCATAGTATACACAACTTGGAACTACAATTGACAGATCACTGACACAAACACAGACTAGTGTCCTCAGTCTATCAGTCTCCACTAGCCGTTTACTGGCAACGGCTTCTACCGAGGTAGATTCCTCAGTTTCCGTGGTCACGCCTTTGCCCGTTGGTTAACACTCAATACTTGAACTCATAGGGCCATCTTCTCAGCCTGCCTTGCAAAGCCAAACTCTCGTCTGACTGCTCCCTTGGAACTCCGGAACTCGACTGCTGATTCTTAGCTGAACCTTTTTTATAACAATTTTGCACGGACAGAATAGAAAACACCGTTTCCTACCATAACCCTATTGTGTGTTTACCGATCTGTTCCTCAGAAACGGGCTCTTTTATTGTTGCGCTCGTGTTCATTTCCGTGGGAACCTGTTTACCGAGTCGTTGCCTAGCAATAAACTATTCCAACTTTCAGGCGTCATGTCACATTATTCATAGACCTGAAGTGGAATGTGTGTTTCTTCCACCCCTTGCAAACGCAATTTCCTCTTGTCTCTACATCCTGTAATTTTTTCGTACAACGGGAAGGTATCCATCTCATATACGTATAGTACGTATTAACTGATATTCCTGTCATTTGAGCTACTGACACCGTCATTAAATAAATCATAAACAAAATAAATGTTCAAGGTATTTTGCATGTTGTACATAAAAGTCTAAAGTAAGCAAGACAAATATTGTAATACACGTATTTCATTGTCACTTCGCTCTACAAAGAACCGTTTCTGCACTTTTGACGTACACCTGCTGTACCACCTGCTTTTTAACATTCAAAACCTCCACATTTCATCCACAGCGTTTTCATCCCTAACGTGTGATTCTCACAACAAACAGAAATTATTACCCCTGAACAAAAATAAAATGACTTTTATAATAGGAAACACAGTGAATTTTCTGTGATTTATGAAATTAATATTCTAAATATTATTTAAAAGCACTCTTTGCAGCCGTAAGAAATTTGATACAAAATTCCGATCGACCGCAATAAAGACCCTGCTCATAGCTTAAAAATTGTTCATTCCCCAACACTTACATCCTTCACATCCCCACACTTTACCTTACAATTAAGAATGTTATCTTCTGGAATGTGGGCCGTGTAGATCTTGTATGAACCGATGTTTCGGAGGAACGTACCGCCTCCATCTTCAGGGCAGAAAAATCCGACAGAGATGAACCAGCTTAAGCAGGTGGCTGCAGACAGCTGCTTCCTCGCTCGGGGATTTTTCTACCCTGAAGATTTAGGCGATACGTTCCTCCGAAACGTCGGTGTACACAAGATCTACACGGCTCTACATCCCATAAGATTGCATTCTTAATAGTGACCGCCGTGAAAACCTCAAATCTTACCTATCATTAACAGAAGGACCTGAGAACCTTCAGAAAAGCTGAAACTCTTTCTTCTTTCTCCCCTACTCTTCCTCCACTTACTCTGTCTTCTTATTCTTCATGTAGCAAATTGTTGCCTATGATATCACTTTCAGTTTGTATAAACTTTCATTATTCACATAGATGAAAGTCAGTATCAAATAACTCACGGGAAGCCATGCTGTTACAACGGTTAAATGTTAAACCCAGTTAATTAATAGAGGCCTACGCACTTGTATCTGAAGTGTTAACGGATATATTTACTGAATTAAAATCGAAACCTCTGAAACCTCTCTAACAATACCATGGATTTTGCTCCAGTTCAACCCAGACAATTCGTCATTTGTCTCGTAGAGAAAACCGATTCGAAAGTGTCGGTGTCTGGCCTGGACAGACTTCCATTCATCACATTTTACAGACCAGACACCGAATTTACATGTTGAGAGGGAGTGTTACCGTCTTCTGGGATACTGCGCCTTGTATCCTGGCAGACAGACACAAATGTTTCAGAGGAATTCTCGGTTTTCATCTTCTCTTGCGGTTGGAGACATCAGGTTTGTTCAAAAATTCATATCCATCTACCAGTCTACACTGTGTCACGTCACAAGAAACCGTACCCTTAATATAAACAGCCGTGAGAGCCCGAAATCTCATAAATTTAATATCAGCATATTTTTATAAAGAACCTTTTGTCTTCTCGTCTGCTGTCTAAAAACATAAAAATTAGAATATACAAAATTCTAATTTTGCCCGTGGTTCTAAAGATTGGCAGGCGAAACCGAAGTACTCGGAGAAAACCTACCCCAGAGCCACTTTGTCCATCACAAATCCCACTTGACCAGACCCAGGATCGAACCCGGGCCGCCACGGTAGGAAGCCAGCGACTAACTGCTTGAGCTATGGCGCGGCCTGGCGTGTGGAGTTGGCATCGTTAAGTAAACCATAAACAAAAAGAAACTCCGTGGCCTATAGTCCGCAAGCGAACTATACCGACCAAGCGGCCGCCGCTTCTCGGCGAAGTTAGTGTCAACTTTTGTGGATAGAGGGTGTCACGTGGTCAGCGCAACGGATCTCCACGGCCTTTAACCTCGGTTTTCTAGATCGGAGCTGCTGTTTCCTTGAAATAACTGCTCAGTTATCCTCATGAGGCTGAGTGAACCCCGTTCCAGACGTAATACTTAAAATAAAAGTAGCGCCAGGAATCGAACCCGGGACCCCTGGATCTGCAAGAAAGAACTCTGACTACTAGATCACAGAAAACCCATAAATAAATAAATGTACGTACTTCTGAATGAACAGAATGGTGCAGTGGTTATCAGCAATATTGCTTCGTGTTACGGAGTTCATACATTCTCTTCCAGGTCACGAGGTAATATATTTGGGTAAAGGTTTTCATGGTTTTTCCGTTCCCTCGTGGAGAAAACTCTAAGATGTTAATTTAGGTGATGGTCCTCTATAAGGTCCTTCAGAGAGTGATTTAAAATGATTTGTCCCTTCGTCTATCGACGCAATTTCAGCACTGATATTTGCACAGGAGACTAGAGCAAGGGAGTGTTAGGGAAATGAGTTTCTCGTTGCGTGTGGAGACACAAAGGGAAACAATCTGCATTCTCTTCCTGGACAACAGGTTTGCCAGAGTTACAAATAAAACATTTGAATGCTAGACACGCCCTGCACGATATTTAGAGGATTCATTTCAACGTATTAAAGAAATAGGATTGGAATCACCTGGCTCAGGACAGGTTCAGGCTTTTTTGAACGTGGAAATATATATATTTGGTTCGATAATAACAGGAATATTCTGAAGCGATGAGTGACTATTAGCTCCTCGGTTCTCTCCGCAAAGAGATGATTTAGAAATACAGGTCAGAGTTCCTGGCTACAGATCCAGAGGTCCGGGTTCGATTTCCAGCGCTACCAGATTTTCTAAAAAGTAGTGGGTCTGGAACGGGATCCACTGAGTCTCATTAGGATAATTAAGGAGCTACTTGAATGGAAAAGTAGCGGTTCCGGTCTAGAAAATCGAAATTAACGGCCGTGGGGATCCGTTGCGCTGACCACGCGACACTCTATATCCGCTAAAGCTGGCACTAACTTCGCCGACAAGCGGCGATGGCTCTGTCGGTATAGTTCACTGGACTAAAAGCCACGGAGTTTACTTTTAAAACCGTCAATTTCTGAATACAATACCTTTGAGCACCATAGAAGAGAAAAATTTCTTGACTAGGTTAGCGACTTTTAGCTTCCCAAGACTGGCTCTCCTCCGTGGACTCACTTAATTTGTTGATGGATTTTACTTTCTATGTAACATGAAAGTTTTGCGATTTGAAGTCGTCTCAGTTCTTAATTAAGAATAACAGCATTAAGACATGTTAAAGTGGAGGTGTAACTCCACATATTCTTATCGTTTGCATTACATGAAGGACAGTGGTCATCTTCGGGTCACTGAGAATGAGGCACGAGTAACTTCTGGTTATGAGGTCTGTTGGATCGCACAGCCGATCTGGATGCAACGAGGAAAACAATAAATATCCGATTTTGCCCAGTCTATATTCAGTAACTATATTAACTGAGCTACCAGGGGTTAATTTAAACAATAAGTTATGGGAAGAACTAATCGCTTACATACCTACGATCGCACAGAGAACAATGGCTGCAACAGTTCTGCGTTTTCGCGCAAATGTTTTTTTCGTGTTGTTACTTAGCAAAGATAAGGGCATACACGAAGAGACTCAGAGACTCGCCTTTGATAACCGTGCTCGTAGGCGCCAGGCCCCACAAAATTTTCACGAAGACATACTGGGGGAACCTATCGCTCCCCAACAGACGAAGACACGCAAAGAAATCAGGGTACTGGAGCTGTGGAGAGCCAGGCCACTTCAAGAGTAACTGACCCTACGGAAGGAAGCCCAAATGTCCCAATATGAATAAAGAAGTAAACTGTAAGTTGTATGTTGCTGTGTCCAACATGGTTTCCATGTTAGTTTCATTAACCGCCCGCTGGCCTCAACTCACTGAAGATACACACGACAGTACACACTTCACAGGAGTGAAGCCCACCCCGTACTGATGTGACGTAACCACTCTGGCTCGAAAGACGGTCTCTCGTTCAGTCCAAGCTCTGACGGCGATGACGTTAAGATTACTATTTTCTCAGATATGTTCCCGTGCAGTTTTGTACGTAATTCTGTATTTAAGCATCCTGTTGCAAGCCACATTAAAACGTCTATGTATAACACAGTCCGTCAATATTGCAACAAACTGTTCCTATTTCTTCCATTTACAATTTTAACGCAAAATTAAGTGGACTACAGCGTATAATTTAGCGCATATTAATGCAGCGTAGCAGTTTTAATATATTAAGACACCTGAAGATGGCCATCTAAGACCGAAACATGTTGCGTTAAAAGTGTAAGTGGCAGAAAAAGGAATAGTTTGTTGCATTATTTACGGGCTGTGTTATATATAGACGTTTTAACTTGTACACAGGTACCTATGTACAGTAACACATAGTGCCACACCCAAGAAAATAATTTCCAATAAGTCTGTTATTCAACTACACTATAATTTTACTTCTAGCTTTAGATGGGTTTGAAATCTGATCTCTGACAATATGGGTATTTGCGAACAAAGTACTGAGGATAATGTTTGAACCGAAGGGGGAAGAAACGGTAGAAGGCTAGAGAAAACTGCATAATGAGGAGCACTACAACTTGTACTCTTCACAAAACATAATTAGCGTGGTCAAGTCGAGGGGACCAAGTGGGCATATGTGCCACTTATTTTAATCTTTCTTAGCTTAATATTTACCTAAATGAGGTTTAATAATCCTAGTCATGTCATATACATTTTCTTATCTTAGGTCGATTATCCAAAGGATATCTCCAGGTTCTAAGCTCTTTGTGACATATCATAAAAGGCTTATTTCTTGCGATGAGGAGTTATTAGCCCCATGCCCAACCCCCAAGTTGGGGATTACCGCATGTCGGCTGTTCGCAGCTACCATCTGCATATCGAAGCCTTCTCCTCCATCCGCAACCTGAGGACGCGCCATGCCATTGTGACAAGGGGCCCACGTAATATGGAACACGAAGACATAGGTGGGTGAATAATATTAAAATGGATGTTCGAGAAGTAGGATGGGGTGGTATTGACTGGATTGATCTGGCTCATGATAGGGACTAGGGGTGAGCTCTTGTGAACATGTTAATGAACCTTCGGATTCCATAAATTGGTGGTAAGTTCTTGAGTAGCTGCACAACTGACTCAGCTCCATGAGGTTAGTTAGTGATGCCATATGAAAATCACTAACAGCATCACCTTTACAGGCTGATCGTATTCCTCCCAGCATTTCATACGCCATTTTACAAAATTCTATGATTAATTGAATCATGTTTTAATTTTTACACCGAGGGAACCTA
Source organism: Cryptotermes secundus (assembly GCF_002891405.2). NCBI lineage: Eukaryota > Metazoa > Arthropoda > Insecta > Blattodea > Kalotermitidae > Cryptotermes > Cryptotermes secundus. The sequence continues at coordinate 48,529 of NW_019726269.1, forward strand.
TAAGAAAATATTATTTTAATCATTCTAAGCTTAAAATATATATAAATAACACTTAGAAATCTAGATCCTGTCTCACAAAAAACATAAACAGCGTATCCAATTCAAAAACCAACCAGCTGATGCTGTTTAGGAGAAATAACCCTTTGTTGTGAAAATCACATGAAACACGCAACAGACTCTGTGGGCAGAATGTAGAGTTTCTTAATGCTAAAGAAACTGGTGCAAATAGCCGTTACAGTGCTTTAAACGGTTAATGGCTAGGTCTCAGTAACGCCCCACCCCGGACCGCTCAGCAAACAAGTACCTTGCAAGGAAGAGGTATACACTTCATGTCTGTCTACAGAGAGAGAGCATAACTCTGGACATTATCACTCTTGTTATGGAGAAAGGGAAAAAGTGGAAAACGTACAGAAGAGAAGACAAATTGTGTCTAAGAGCAACAGGAAATACAAAAACACACATGCTGATAAATGTTAACTGCTACAGAAGCCGGAATGAGAGAGGAAGATGCTCTTCTCTGTTGAAAGGTTACACAAGAAGTGAATGCACCATTTGCAACCAGAACAAAAAGCGTTATTCTTCAAAACATACTGTTGTATCTTTCGGTCTCTTTTATTACTTCAGTTCCTGTGAGATTTGGGGTCTTCATGGCGTCTTCTGGGATGTGGCGTCGGGTAGATGTTCTATAAACCGACATTTCGGGGAACGTATAGCCTCCATCTTCAGGGTAGAAGAAAAAAGAAAAAAATCCGCGAGCGAGGAAACGGCGTGAGCAGGCTGCAGACTTTTCATACCTGAGAGAGAGAGAGAGTGAGAGGCGGGGGGGAGTGGCGGAGAGTAGTGAAGGACAAGCACTCTACGGGTTGACAATTTATTCTCATTTCAAACGTTCCCATGCAGTTCCCGCTCATCCTTCTAACAGAGATACGTTTACTGTGGGTAAAGTTTTAGGAGGTGAAGAAGGGAAAGGGTTAAGAAGTGGATTTTGTTGTAGGAAAAGAAAAGAACAACGATCACACGCAGAAAAGCCCTGCTCCATTTCTTGGTGCCTGAAATTCAACCGAATTATATTTAAAATTCATTTCCTACAGCACAGAAATTTGCATTTTGTCTCTATTACATAAAGAACCCTGTTGTTTTCGTTCATAGAAATAACCGAAGTTGTAAAAATCATATGCAACAAGTAAATATATTTTATTGTCAAACGCTTAACATTTTAACGTCCAAGCAGGTTGGTATTTATAGTAACCATTGTGTATTAAATAGTTAATTATCCTTATAAATTCACTGGATGGAATATAATTTCGTTTTGATGAATGAGCCACTGTTCATAGCTTTAAACTATGTGCTGAGATCCTTATACAATCAAAGGACATAGCGAGTAACACAGAATATCCTGGAGCTGTCACAGACAGGAGGCTTCTCGTATTGTCTCTTCTGCTTTAATGCAAGCGCTCCTACCCACCGTGCATCCGGCCTCTACAACACCTTCCCGCAGTTTCCGCAGAGGGCAGCCTGCTCAAGTTAGCCTCATGGCTTATACACATTCTGTCACGTGTGCAGGGAATTCCATGCGTTCTTTAACGTGTCACGGATGAATATCTGGGGATATTCAGATACCAGAACTTAAGATAATGAGCAGAGTCATTCTTCTAAGTAATTTCTTTCCAAGAGCCAAGATGTTCTCACGAAGTTAGTTTCGTTTTCTCCTCTCGCCCCCACTGTGGAGCACAGGGCTGATTTCTCAGTTTCATAGTCATTTTACAGACGGTGGGACTCGGTGTATACACACCAAACATTCATGCCCTGAGTGGGATTCGAAATTACGATCCCGGCTTCCGAGCGAGCGAAGACAGTACATGCCTTAGTCCGCTTACCTACCGTGACCGGCACGAAGGTAATTAGCCCCTCCGAAACGTCGGTAACTAATGTGATGATATAGCATCACATCTCAGAAGACAGAAATCTTCGTTCTAAGTTCATTCTCAGAATTTCGTATTATCAGAAAATGAGTTACCGTGTATTATGAACCTTTCATTCCTACGGAAACATGCATGAGGAGTCCTCTGTAATTAAAATAAACGGTGTTCAAGCAATGCGACGTATACATTTCTAAGTCTTCTGCAACAGCCCATCTTCACCTTTAAAAGAAAACTCTCATTTAAATACTTTCTCTTGCTACGTACGAAAAGGTACTCTAATTTATTTTTCCGTTCGAGACGCGGGAATTTAAAGAGTTAGTGAACAAGGCACAGACAGTTAAGTAAACACCAATCTAGATACGAACTAATTTCGCGGAATGAAAGCTAAATATACTTCACCGTAAAGAACGTAAAGCTGTCCCTGTAACAGGCCGTGGAGGCCCTTAGGGTTGTGAGACGTCGAGGCTCCCACATTTTCTAGACACTCGGCTAACAGATGGCGGTGAGGTTGTTAGCCTTACGCGCCGGCGGCCCTTTACCCCCCCCCCCAGGAAGATTCCTGGTACTCACTTCTCTTAGAGGTTGAGTCACCCCCAGGGCCGTAGTGAGGCTGGAAGGATTAGGTCAATTGAGAAGTCCAATGACCTTATCAGGAATCGAAACCGCGACCTTCCGGCTTGTAGCATAGTGCCTCAACCAACTATGCTACCGCGTGTTCCATACTTCACCGTACAGAATTGAATTCATCCTAAGCAAAATATCTTAGCAAAAGACGCCATCTCAAGAGGCGTATACGTATATAAAAGTAAAAGTAACAAATTATGTCGGATTGGATATAATTTATTGTTTTTTTGTGTTTTTATGTACTTTTTTATTATCCTTTGTATTACATTGTGGAGTTTTAATACTGTCACGTGATAAGGGTGATTATAGACGTGGTTTAAATTGTTAATCGGATTTACTGAACCCTTAAACAATTCGTGACCACATTTTACAACTCACTATCACACACAGACCAGTGTTCTTAGTCAGGTTCTACACTGCCGTTGCTTGGTATCGGCTTTCAATGCCGGACGTTCCCCTTCTTTCGAGCTTCTGAACTGTTCCGGCCTCAGCTACCAGCTTCTAACAGCAACAGCTCACAACGGCTGAACTGCAGGTCTTCTGTATCTGCGACCAGAAGTCTTAAGTCAACGTTACTTTACGAATTGCGGTTTACGGCCAATCAGTTCGTCTCGACGCCGATTCCCTTCAGGATCATGAGCAGAGGCTTTCTCTTTCAGTTGCACCCTTGCGGTCATAGTCCTCTCTGAGGAGAGGATTGGTTTGTCTCTCATGAATAGGCTTCGCTTTGCCAAGCGTACGTATCGCACATATAGCGTGTTACTGAAAATTATTTCTTTTGCCCTACACACAAGTCCTCTGTCAGTACAGGTTTTGCACGACAGATCATGCCTAGTTTATGTATCTTATTCTACAACGGCAGAGTAATCACTAGAACGGTCGTAAGCTTGACCACCGCCAAGCTCAAGCCTCTTATATTTTCTGCTTCTGTCTCCGCCTGTTCCTATACTGTGATTCCAACTGCAGTTGACAACTGCTCCTTCTTGTAACATATCGGTGCGGACCGCGTAGGAAACTACACTTCCATTATTGCTGGAAATATGCTCCTTTGCAGAGCTGTTATTTATCAGTGGCTGTTGTATTGTTGTTTCGCGGTCGTTGCCCAGCAACGGTCTACATACAACGAAACATTTGTGTTTTGCATCTGATGATGATTTTGCGGTAGAAACATGTAGTGCCTAAGTAAAAAAGTAAAGCTTTCCCTGTAACAGACCGTGAAGGCCCAAACGGTTGTGAGACGTTGAGGGTCGCACATTATCTTGACAATCGGCTCAAAGATGGCGGTAAGGTTGTCAGCCTTACGAGCCGGCCGCGCTTTACTCCCCAGGAAATTATTTAATTAATTCCTGGTACTCATTTCTGTTAGAGGCTGAGTCAACCCCATGGCCTAGTGCGGCTGGAAGGATTAGGACAATTGAAAAAAAAAATCCAATGACCTCATCGGGACTTAGACCCGCAACCTTCCGGCTTGTAGCAAAGTGCCTCAACCAACTACGCTACCGCGTGCTCCAGTGCCTAAGTAGAAAAAAAAAAGAGAGTTTAACTTATCTTTGTGTGACGGCTAATCTCAAATCTTCCGCTTTTAACCCTCGGTATGCTACTGGATTCTCTCCACGCAAAGAGTCTGTCTAAATTGACTTAATATGTTTTATATTAAATCCCTCACAGAACATCTGTTTTCAACCTAACCAGTTAAAGCCTTTCAGCCTTCAAATTATGTTTTTTTTTTGTATCTCCATATATTTGCACAATCAGCCCATTGTGGGCTATAAGTACATCTTATGTGAGACTTAATCTAAAGCTTAAACACTAAGTGAGAACTGTCGGGGAGAGTAATGCTCCAGTGAGCATTCTCTACGGGTCTATTTCGGGTGTGACTTTGTTATTTTGTGTATTGCATTTATATGAAGCGCGTCGTTAGGTCGTTTGGTTTATGCCTTTTCAGTCTTCTGGGCTCGTCTGTCTCGTTTAGTAGTGTGGTTGCCAGTTCATTTGGATGTGCTGTGATCTTGTGTTTGTATTTACGGCTGATGTTTGTGGTTTCTTCCCGTACTGTGGGTATGCCTAGATCGGCATGTAGCAATCTGTTTGGGACGTACCGCGGTGCATTGTCTATGGCGCGAAGTACTTTGTTTTGGAATCTCTGCAACATTTCTATGTTGGATGTACTTGCAGTTCCCCATAATGGTGCGCCGTAAGTCCAAACAGGCTTCAGTATTGTCTTGTAAACTAGAAGTTTATTTTCGATAGACAGTTCTGACTTCCTGCCAATTAGCCAATGCATCTGGCCAAATTTAATGTCCAGTTGTTTTCTTTTGGCGAGAATATGTGTGCGCCAGGTCAACCGCCTGTCCAGGTGAAGGCCTAAGTATTTGATTGATTCATCTTGTGGTATGCGTGTTCCGTTTAATAGTACCGGGGTGCAGGTTCCCTGTCTCAAGGCGAAGGCGATGTGCACGGATTTAGTTTCGTTGGCCTTAATTCTCCACCGCTGTAGCCATTCTTCGAATTGGTCTAAGTGCATTTGTAGTATCCGGGATGCTTCAGTAGGGTTCTCATGAGACGCTAGTATTGTTGTGTCGTCGGCATAGGTGGCAAGCATTGTTTGTCCGGTTTCTGGCAAGTCAGCCGTATATATGGAGTATAACATAGGCCCAAGGATACTTCCCTGCGGAACTCCGGATAAGACAGGGTATAAGTCGGTATAGGCTTCGTCGTATTTAACTAAAAGTTCTGTCGGTAAGATAAGACTTTAATAGAGAATGCATTGGATGTGGAAAAACGCACCTAAGTTTGTATAATAAGCCTATGTACCAAACTTGATCGAAGGCTTGGCCTATATCAACACATACAGCTGAGCAGTAGCGCCCGTTCTCAAAATCACTATGAATTTGGTTTACTAATCCATGTATTTGTTCGATCGTTCCGTGACCTTTTCTGAAGCCAAATTGATGTGTAGGTGTGAGCTGATGATCGTCGATTTCAGGTACTAACCGTTTGTGCAGAATTTTTTCCAGAACTTTGGAGACAATCGGTAGTAGACTAATGGGTCTATACGATGAAAAATCATTTGGATTTTTTCCTGTTTTCAAAATCATGACTATTCGCGCGACTTTCCATTGACAGGGGAAGTATTCGAGTCGTAAAATTGCATTGAAGATGTGTGTTAGAACTTTGAATCCTTTGTCGGACAGCTCTTTTAGTATTTTGCCGGTGATGAGGTCAAATCCCGGTGCCTTTTTTGAACTAATGCCATGTAGTATGATAGTTTCTACCTCTCTTTGAGTGGTTTTATTTATTGGGAAGGTCATCTGAAACGGAGTCTCAAGCTGTTTGTTAATTTCCTCTTCAGCTGCTGGTAGTTGGGATGGATTAGGTTGGTGAACTGTGCGTAGTTGTTCGGCGAAAGTCGTAGCCTTTTGCAGGTTAGTTCTAGCCCAGGTGTTGTCTCGTTTCCTTATCGGCGGTATATGCACTTTAGGTTGTTTTAATTTATGGGTAGCCTTCCACAGAGAGTAATTCGTGGCTTCGGTTGGGGTTAGTCCTCTGAGGTATTCTTGTATTGAGTCATTTTTTAATGACGTGTTTAATGTAACGTGTTTCGTTACTGGAGACGCCGTAGAGATGGTTAATTGGTTTATTTAACAATCTACAAATAACGGCTACAATTAATTATCACAACGTTACGGGTTTCCACAGTTTACAAACCCTACAACACAATCTCTTAACACTGTCTTCAAGAGTCTTCAAGTATTAATAACGCGGGAGCTATACAAGTCTGCCTGAATTACACACTCCGAATATAACTGGTGATCACTGGTTAACGCACACGCGGCTGTTATGTTTCAACTGCCTGTGAATAGCCTTCGCTGCCCCTTATGTANCGTCACCGCGCATAGCTGCCAGGATGCGGGGTGATTACTCGCCTATTACGCGAGCGTTACGTTACCGCCACGTGCAGCTGGGGAGGTAGGGGTCAACATGTCACAATATGTTAACATTTTAAGTTCTGTTGCAAGTCTGTTGTACTTTTGTTTATCAGCTGGACTCCTTGTTAGATGCCATCTTTTTCTAGCTTTCCTTTCTTCGTGGAGTTTTTCTTTCAATTCTATGGGTCATTTTTCAATGATGTGTGTGTTATCTCTGTCTGCTGTTGCTTGCTTCGCTTCTTCTTGTATGGCTTTGGTTACGGTTTCCACGGCTTCTTCTGTCTCTAGTTTGGTTTTTAGTGGCATTTCTAGAGTGATGAGCTCGTCTAGTTTTTACCTAAATGTGTTCCAGTTAGTCTTGCTGCTAGTGAGCGATGGGTTTTCTGGTTTTTCTCGGACGGAGGTTAGGATGGTCACTAGTATTGGCGTATGATCCGAGGTAAGCTCCAGACATGATTCAACGAGGATATTTTTTGAGTTGATTCCTTTTGCGATGCAGAAGTCAGTTAGGTCTGGTATTTTCTTAGGATCAGACGGCCAGTACGTCGGTTGCCTTGTTGTTATACAAATTAAGTTATTGTTTCTAATAGATTTTTGTAGTTCCCTCCCTTTGGTTGTAATGCTTGAACCCCAGTTTGTATTCTTGGCATTAAAGTCTCCGCCTTCTGAGAATCGATTATGTAATGTCTTCAAGAAGTTGGTGTATCAACATATTTATTATAATATCAGGCAGGGCAATACATTGCTGCCATTGTCAGTTGTCCTGTGCTGTCTTCTGTGGTGACACTGGTGGCTTGTATGTTGTTGAGACTGTATTTAGCTCGTTCATATTGTTTGATTGTTTGTTTTATAATTATTGCCGTGCCTCCGTGAGCTGTGTTGTCGGGGTCATTTGTGCTATATACATTGTATTTTGGTACCTTTATGTACCTTCTGTCAGGGAAGTGAGTTTCTGAGATTAGGAGTATGTCTAAGTCGAAGTTTTGTATGAATGTCTGTATTTCTTGAGCACCTTGGCACAAGCCGTTGGCGTTCCATTTTGCGATTTTTAGTACAGGAGCCGTTATTTAGTTTTATTGATGAGCCTCGACATAAGATTTATGAGGGTGCCCATCTGATCCATTAGAGTCTTCATCATTTGACGGAGTTCAGCTAGATCATTAGAAGGTTGTACCATGACGCTGGGAGTGGTTAGACTTTCTTCGGTGGTGTTTGGTAGTCGCTGTGTTGCTTGGGAATATGTTATTCCTGTCTGAAGTGGTCTGATTTGTATTTCTCGTTCTCGTAATGTTGGGTAGAATTTTTGTTGCAATTGCTTGTGTACTAAGCAGCCTCTGTAGTTGGCTGGGTGGTGATCATTGCAGTTTACGCACTTGACATTGGAATCTTTTGTTTTTCTTGGGCATTCTTCTGTTAGATGTTCTGATGCACATTTGACGCATCTGGGGCTGTGTCGGCAAAAGTTTTTCGTATGCCCAAATCTTTGACAACGTTTGCACTGGGGAATTTCTCGTTTGACATGGGGGCTTCGAATTGTACTATTGTGTTTGAGTAAAGCTATCTTGTATATTTCTTTGTTATTTTCATTTGGTTTTAAGTCTATAAAATACAACGATAATGGTATTTTTGTGTCCCGTTGTTTGATGTTCCAGATGTTTGTTACTTCATGCCTTTTTTTGGAGACTTAGTTTAGTTCATTTAACTCAGTTGTAGGGTGGATATTTTTAAGGACTACTCGGAATCCTCTTTCATTTCTGGGTTTATAGGTAAGAAATTCTGTTTGCTTTTCTGTTAGTGCTTTTATTATTGTTGTGTATGTGGAACTATCCAGGGGTTGCGCTTTCACTTGACTGTTGTATAGTGTTTTCAGTATGTACTTGTGCTGGGCAATAGCATTTAGCAATTCAACCAGTGGTTTAATATTTTTAATGCCTGATACAAATATGGGTGGAAGCTTTGGTTCGGTGTTTCATTCTCCTTCCATGGTTTCTTCGTCTGTGAGAGCACTAAATCTGTTGTTTACCGTTACTGTATCTCCTAGACAATTTTCTTGCTTCTTTGATGAATCAGGTTCTTCAGGGTTCCTACTCCTTTTTCTGCTGTGAGCAATCTTTTGCCACTGATATTTTGGATTTGAGTTTGGTAGGTATGTTGGGGTTTGCGGAGTGAATGGGTTTATTACAGGAACTTGAGTATTATTTTGTGGCTGGCTGCTGTATACTATCGAGTTTTGTGGGTATGCTTGTAAAGGCACTGGTTGTGAAAATGCCGAGTTCATGCATTTGACTATGACGCAGCGGTGGGAAATTCGTATCTGGCTGGGCTGCTATATACGGCCCACAGTTGGGCGTATAGGCCATTTTAACGTGAATGTGAATGTAAATGCACTTACAGTTTGTTCACTATTTCAGTTGAAAAATAATGTAGAATTATTAGACTTGACCTTGGAGGTCGAGTGTATATCACTGATAACTCGAGCGCACAGTTGTTACCTGGTAACTAAACTTAACAGTGAAAGTTCACCAGCTTCCGTGTTCACGTGTGTACTCCTCGAGCGTCAGGCGCCGAGTCCCAAATTACGAGCGTGAGTCAAATGAAAACCTTAAATTTGTAATAAAAAATCGAAATTTCGCGCGATTATCCTGTAAGTTGGTAAGCTTGTTACAAACAGCGTGCACAATGGCCTGTAGGTTGCAGCACAGTGCACATGCACGAACACCGTCACAGCACCGGTATAAGATGGCTGCCCCACTTGAGACTTGCACCAGGGAAGAACAGCGTTCTGTTATTCGGTTTTTGTGTAGTGAAGGTGTGAAACCTATTGAAATTTATCGAAGAATGAAGTTTCAGTATGGTGATGCATGTCTGTCACAGCAGCAAGTGTACGAATGGAGTAGGAAGTTTGCAAATGGTGTGACTTCAGTGGAAGATGCTCCTCGTCTGGGTCAGGCACATCGAGTTGTGACTCCAGAGAACACTGCAGCAGTTGAAGTCATAGTGAGGGAAAACCGCCGAGTGACATTGAATGAAATTGCAGCAAGTTTAAACATTAGAGGTACGCCACGCGGTGCATGAGTGGTTGCGCGGACTACCAAAAGAATTTTTTTCTAAAGGAATTCATGCACTTTGTAAGCGCTGGAGGACTTGCATTGAGCGTGGGGGAGATTATGTTGAAAAGTGATACAGCTTTGTACCACTTGTGCACAATAAATAATTATTTATTGTGCACAAGTGAGTATTATAATACTCAAAAAAATATTTAAGCTTTTCATTTGACTCGCCTACGTATGTTGATGGGTTAACGTCCAGTGCGGACTCTAATAAACCAGCTTACCAGCCGCCACTGTTTGCAACAGTTTATCTAGAATTGCGCTGCTTTACCACTCGCTTTCGTTACACTTTCAGTAGAACTGAAAGAGATTACCAGTCGATACTGCTACATTTTCGTTATAAGTTATGCAACTTACTATAAACCTGTGTTACACATTGTCTGTATTAGAAACAACCGACAGGCTGCCTTGAATGTAGTTCCACCACGCGCATTTTACGAGCGATTTTCGATCTCGAGTTACAGGAGATCTTTTGGGAAAGAAATCCTTCCATATACGAAGCTTTAGGGCTGTCCGCTTTACGCCCAGACCCTTGGGACAGGCACAGGTCAACAGATAATTCAGGCATTACGTCTTACGCGGCTATGGAATGCTATTGTGACATGAGCTCTAAAGCCGGAATAGTGAAGTCAGAATAGATGTTCACTGCTAGGCAACGACTCGGCGAACAAATTCCCGCGGCAACGAATATGCAAACAACAATCAAATAACTTCTGTTAATATGCGACGGTGCTTAAATGCCTTCCTAACAATAGAGAGGCTGTGTTTTCTAAGTGTTCCGTGCAAGGAATATGACTCAAGCAACAATCAAATAACTTCCGTTGCTATGTGACGGCGCTGTAAAATTCCATCACAAAAATAGAGAGGATGTATTTTCTAAGTGGTCCTTGCAAAGTTTTTATAAAGAAGAATTCAGTTGAGAAGAACTGAATCAAGCTTCGAGAAGCCAAGAATCATGTGTTATTTGAAGTTCCAATGAGACTGCTATAAATCCGTTGCCTGGATACGAGTAGTGAAGTCTGAGAACCCTATTGCGTGTGTAGCGGTGAACTGTATAGAGAGCAGATTTGTATTGCCTGTAGCCCCGAGTTGTGTGTATAAGGTGCAATAAATCCAATCATCCAATCCAGAACCCGTCTATAAGTCACGCACACAACCTCTAAATCGTGACACTATGTTTGCTAAAAGTGCCCTCAATAAAAATAATCGAATTTGTGTGTTTTAATTTCGATTACGTTAGGCGTAGACGTGTCTACATATTATCACTTTAAAACATGCAGAGAGAGAACAGGGGTATACAAAACCGACTGCATCGTACGTCAGTTTCGTGCATGAAGCTCACTAGCCCGAGAAAAATTGATTAATTCACGTTAGGAAGTAAGATTTATTATACGTTGTAGAAAATGGCTTGGAATTTTGAGCTTCTGATTAATTGCGAGTTGCATAATTTGAGAAAATAATTTTGTGGACCAGGGTCAGAGTTACTTTACGACTGGCGGTTTACCGGCCATCAATTCGTCTTGGCGACAAGACCCTGGAGACCCTCGGCCAGTAATTTTATTTTCCAACTGAACGCTTGCGGTTATAGTCCTTATGTAATATCCACTCTGATGAAAAGACGGGTCTCTCGTTTACAACTGCTGCTGGCCCTCGCCAGCACAGTCATTCTCAGATCCGAGTCCCGCGAAACTAATGATCACATTTTACACTCTCAGATTCGAGACTCCCCCAACCTGGAGTGCCAGGTCCCCATATTTATATACTCCAGGAACAGGGTGGCCCAGTTATATTCCCAGACACTGGGTTCCCTTTTAGTCGTCTCCTACGACTCACAGGGTTACGGTGGTCATCGACCCCTTTTCTACACAGGATAAAACTTTTGTGGACCGACATAGAGTGAGAGTTACTTTACGACTGGTTTTTTGCCGCCAATCAGTTCGTCTTGGCAACAACCCCTTGAGACCCACGACCACAACTTTTATTTTCCAGCTGAATATCTGCCGTTGTAGTCCTCATGTAACACCCTCTCTGACGAGAGGATTGGTCTGTCATTTACAGTTCATTTAACTGGTGTTAAATAATGTAGCTCCTACCGAATAGAAAAAACATTTTTCATTACAGAAATGAACTTGCTAGGCGAATAATTGCTGTTTTCCTGAGAACCATATAAAACTCACAAATATTACGGAAGAGGGGGTTTAAAGGAGGTGTAGGTAGCAAAGGGTTGAGATGGATTCTGTTAACTGTATAATCGATACAGCTGACAAAATTTTAACCAGTGATTAGGCCTTCTTTTCTTGACCGTGTAGACTAATGTTTAAATTTCGAAGCTTTAAAAAAAAAGTAAAGTAAAGCTATCCCTGTACCAGGCCGTGAGGGCCCATAGGGTTCTGAGAGGTTGAGGGTCCCACATGATCTAGACAATCGGCTCACAGATGGAGGTAAGGTAGGGACCAGGGCCATAGTGCGGCTGGAAGGATTAGGCTTTTAGGCGCCACACCACATTACATATATGAACTGTGAATACAATTAAGTTTCGAATGTTAAATATAAACAGTGGTTCAAAATCAAGTTAACTAGTTAATACGTTAGAAGTGTCTTTGTTACTTACTGAAATTATAAAAAATTCTTGAAGCGATATAACCTGTGTTCAGTGCAGAGATCACAATGCTGTGATGCCGTTCTAAAAAATGACTGCAAGGGTTAAATTAGAACATTCCTGTTAATAAAAAGAATGTTTTAGGTTAACTTACTTTTGAGCCAATCTGTATATATTTGACATTGCGCCCTGAAGACGTTAATTATAGTTCAGTAGCAAACTGCCTCTGGCCCCAACTGCAACCGTCATCATTTGGTACAGAATTATATCGGCAGAGTACATACTCGTACCGCTCAGTATCTTGTGTGGTCGGTAAGCCGACTCGCTACAAACACATGGTGATATGTCACCTGCTGTTCTTCTGTACTTGCACTGCGCTGTGATATGTAGTTGTGTGTCCCTTTCTGGTGAGTTTTGCAATGAAAAGCTACATCGCCGTTTCTGCCTGTCGGTCTGTTCTTATGAAACATCTCGGTTACAACTGAAATTATTTTCGTGAATTGCTGTTGAAATTTTTGGACATATTTAAATTTTACTTAAAATCGGACAAAAATACAGGATATTTTACAGACATCTCTGCCTCCGTCCCGAGCATAAATAGACTGGTATTTAGAGCAAGGAATTTTTTTCTGGCGTAAGTTGTAGATACAAATGAAATACACATTTTCTGATCAATACACTTTTCCAAAATTCTTACTGTTCTCTAAGTAAAGAAGCAAAAATGCACTAATGCGCCATAATTATAAACATAGAACTCATAATCTCGTCTGACCCCTTATGATCTCCTGGTCTTTTTAACATGAATGTAGAAAATGACTTAAAATAACTTTTGAAGTCCCGGTGACTGCAATAAATACTATCTGCCTTAAGATACTAAAACTGCATTTTGCTCATAGAGTGCGTTTATGTGTTTCTTACGGGTCTCACAGTGAACATTTGCTTCTCTAAACAGCATTAGTGTTTTCAGCGGAGACAAAATTTGTTTCATGTGCGGTAGGAACTGAATGTTTTACTTATTGTCATTTTTCACATGCAGTCAATTACAAAATATTTAATTTGATTTGTCTCATTTTGGTCCTTCACACTATTAATTACAGAGTGGATAATTTTCAGTTCAGTGTGACATACAAGTTTACAACATTTCAGTCTTTATTCACCATTCAAAACAGTACAAACGACACATCACGTACGTAAACTACACGACTAATAATAAGAACATAAAATCAAGAGAAATAAACGACATCTCCCACCATTAGGAGGAAAACAACATGACCCAATGTCGGCTCACGATATTTTAACATAATAACTAATTTTTTACATGCAAAAGAAAATTTTAATGCAATTTTAAATACATCGGAAGGCTACTATATGAAAAAGTGAACATCATATCGCGTGCAGTGGAAAATCCCAATCAGAATACCCCGCAAAATACGCTTAAAAGAAACAGCATCATACGTGGATCTACACTTTGAGAGGCGCCGTAGTGATTGCCTGGGACAAGCATCAAAACCGAACGTGATAACAACAAAATTTATATAGTGAGCATTATTCGTGGCTTGGGTGCGCATGCTTAGAGCATCTTGTGTGACAGTGTTTCCTGATCGTAGTGGTGCATCTCTGAGGATGATTCCTTTGAATCGAAACATGTAAGGTGAATAAAGACTGAAGTGTTGTAAACTTGTATGTCACACTGGACTGAAAATTATCCACTGTGTACAAAATATTTAGTTTGGCTGTTTACCTGACATGTGTAGACATCCACAATATCACCTTCAGGAGTATCTGTTTTTATGTTACAAAGTAAATATTAGTTCAAGTTTGTGGTTGTGTATACTTTGGAACTATCCACGTATTTAATCTTTTTGTGGAGAACCGTTTTATGGATAAGTACATCAACATCATCTGAAATATTCAAAAGCTTACACAATACAACGGCATTTGTAATGTGTCACATGCATATCTACAAGACGGCCCTCCACAGGCACGCACACAAAATATATTGTGGTGTATAGATCCGTTGCTGGGCAAAGACCTCGAAGCAGACGAGTACAGTCGTTGCTATGCAATAGGCGGATATTAAACGTCCATTTCTAAGTAACAGTAGGTACATACGTTCTCACGGAAATTATATCCAGGCAATTACTAGACAACCACGCAAGACAACAATAGAAGGACTGATGTAAATAGCTGAGTGGCCCCGTTCCAGACCCACTACTTCTCAGAAAATCTAGAAGAGCCGGGAATCGAACGCGGGACCTCTGGACCTGTGGCCAGGAGCTCTGACCACTAGACCACAGGTGGAAGGAAGTGGTAACAGGATAACTTGGGGCATTGTACTAACTAGTTAATAGTGACAACATTTTATCAATTGACTGTAAACTACAAAGTTCCTCGTCAAATAATTTCCACCATGCCCGCATAATTTCTTCTTTCTTGGGTTCAGATATTGTTCTCAGTGCTTTGTTGTAAGCATCTTCAATCTATTTTATCTAATTAGGCTAAGATACGAACTTATTTAATTCAAATAAAGTGGGTAGCATAATAACGAATTCCTTGCGTTTCTACTCAGCATATTATTTCAAGAATTTGTTCCACAAAAGCAAGAGTGCATCCACCGTGTCCTTGGCTTTTCCATGGGCACACAGCAGTGGGCAGCTTTTTATATGCGCTTTACAGATGACGTATCATTATCGGCGTCATGTTTTCCTCCCAAGGTTTGTGGGTTACGAAACCGATTTGCAGTTGACAGGTTCCAACGTTTCAGAGGAACATTAGACCTCTATCTTTAGGTTTCACTTACTTTGTATACTGAGGAAAATAAGGATACATAATTAATATTCGAAATCTTGGATTTCAACGAAGCAAACAGCCAGTTAATTTACGTAGCAGTGAGAGCAGTGTAATGGTGAAAATTGAGCAGTGTCAAACAGCCGCCAGAATGCGCTGAGTGTAAAAGCAATTTAACGGTTCGTTTAGTCAGACGCCATATTCATCATAGCCCCTTCTCCAAGTTCCACATTTAGAATGATATCAAAGGGGACTCTGCAACCTGCCCTACAGACATTGTCAAAAAACTTCACAGAAAGGTCATTGCTTTAGAGCGCTTACAGAATTGTGAAAATAGTTCTGTTGACAGAAAACCGATTACAAATGGCGTGAGGCTTCTGGCAGATTACATAAAGAGAAATAGCAGCTGAATTACCTTTGAAGAAAGCAGTCTTCTGGGATTTGGCACCGTGTATATGCGGTGTTAACCGACGTTTCGGAGGAACGTATCGCCTCCATCTTCAGGGTAAAAGCAGCAGCTTTTACCGGTTCTCACGGTCTCTTCGCTTGCAGATTTTATATTTTTTCTTCTACCCTGAAGATGGAGGCGATACGTTCCTCCGAAACGTCGGTTAACACCACATATACACGGTGCCAAATCCCAGAAGACTGCTTTCTTCATAGTCACCGCCGTGAAAGCCTCAAATCTTACATTGAATTACCTTTGTTTTAATATTTGGATGGTTAGAAATCAGCGCAAGAAAGTGAGCTGTACTCGGGGTAGCTAAAATCCGAAATCATTGCTACCTTCGCTTCAGCTTCCATGTGAGAATAGGGCCGCGTCATAGCTATGGGGGTTAGTCGCTGCCTTCACATCGCGGCGGCCCGGATTTCGTCATATGGGATTTGGGGTGGACGAAATGGCACTATGGAAGATTTTCTCCTAGTACTTCGGCTTCCCCTGAACTTCATTCCACCAATTGCTCCACAATCACCCTCACCTATCATCTGGGGCTGGTGCAATAGGCCAGAAGTGGCCACAGTACCAAGAAAACTCAGTCCCACGCCACTAAGAATAATAAAAGGAATGTACCACAACGACCATCTAAACAGGACATGTTCGGTGTCCTTTTTGTGTCCATGTATGAAACGTAGATAGACGCGTGTTCATACAGAGTTGTGTGCAGCAAATGCATTTTGGTGAAAGCGGATCTGTGTGACTGTAGGCATCTGTTTACTTGAATGCTAAATAAGTAGAGTGTATAATCGCGAAATTTATATTTACTTAGCCGCGGAACAAATTCCTCCTTTTATGAAACCCGTAGTTCATTAAGGACAGCCTCTGTGGTCTAGTGGTCAGAGTTCTTGGCTATAGATCCAGAGGTCCGGGTTCGATTCACAGCGCTACAAGATTTTCTAAGAAGTAGTGGGTCTGGAAGGGGGTCCACCCAGCCTCGTGAAGATAATTGAGGAGTTATTTCAAGGAAATAGGGGCTCCGGTCTAGAAAACCGAAATTAACGGCCGTGGGGATTCGCTACGCTCACTGCTGAATACGGAAGAATAATATAATTATATAACTGTATATTGCTTGTTTATACTAATATAGGGTAGCATAGGGTGAGGATGTGGGTTTCTGTTGTTGGGTCATTCCATGTGAAATCATCCAGAAAGGTCGCTCACCATTTTTAAAAAAAATTATATTTTGTACACTTATTTATACATATTTTCATACTACAAAAAAATTTTTAAAAAAATTCTAATCCGCTCAGTTCTCTCGGTACAGGCGTTTTTATAATGCGAAAAAACGCGTTTTCGGCTGAAATGGAGGTTTGCGTTATCTTCCATATCTCGATAACTATTGAAGCTACAGACTCCAATAAAAACGCTATTTGTTCCTCATGATATGGACTACAAATCATATTATTACAAGTTTTTACTCAGCTCACTTTCTGTAGGTGTAATTAAACTTGAAACTTACCTATCGATTTTGGGAAAAACGCTATTTTTGACCTTCAAAAACCAATGGGAGGGGGAAAGTATCAGATCTGTGATTTCTACCATTTGTTGTTACCTATATGGGGAATATAATCACTTAGTTTTGAATCCCGTACCTAGTTTCCAAAATTTTCCAGGAGCTTCCAAACTTTGCTCTGGGCCCCAAATCGGCCATTTTTAACATCTCATATCTCCGGTGGGGAAGCTCAGAAAATTTTTAAATTCCTAGAAGATAATGCTCTATTCTAGAGTAACTTGGAGTTAAAATTAGAACTTTGATATTCAATTAATGGCGAAGTTCTTATAATGCGAATAAACGCGTTTTCGGCTGAAATGGAGGTTTGCGTTATCTTCCATATCTCGATAACTATTGAAGCTAGGGACTCCAATAAGAAATCAGTTTGTTCCCCATGATATGGACTATAAATCATATTATTACAAGGTTTTACTCAACTCGCTTCCTCTAGGTCTAATTAAGCTCGAAATTTACCTATCGATTTTGGGAAAACCGCTATTTTTGACCTTCAAAAACCAATGGGAGGGGGAAAGTATCAGATCTGAGGTTTCTACCCTTTGTTGTTACCTACATGGGGAATATGATCACGTAGTTTTGAACCCCGTACCTAGTTTCCAAAATTTTCAAGGAGATTTCAAACTTTGCTCTGGGCCCAAAATCGACCATTTTTAACATCTCATATCTTCGGTGGAGAAACTCCGAAAATTTTGAAATTCATAGCAAATAATGCTCTATTCTAGAGTAACTTGGAGATAGAATTACAACTTTGATATTCAACTAATAGCGATGTTGTGGGCACTTTGAATTTTACGAAAAAATCAATACCTCGATAATTGGCTTACCTGCATCCAATGGTATTGCCGGTTCTTTATTTGGTATAAAAGACGAGAGATCTATATTTTGTCACTAAAATCATTTTCAGGCCTGTACTTACTGCTCGGAATGACATGTTATCAACACTCGGTTCTTAGAGCTAAGCTCTGGCTATAAACATGGACCTACATCTACGTCCCTTATTTCGCGCCTTGTGTGTTTTGACATCTGAACCCAAACTTTTGTAATCGTGATGTTAGTGTTAGGCTGCTTTCTCAGCAGCATGAAGCATTCACATGAATGCTGTCTCGAACTGTAAGTCAGTGTATGTTCAGCAACTGTAGATCTTTTACGTGTATCGAGCTCGGTATTCTCTAAGTCGAAAGGAAAAAGTTTTTGAAATGGAATGTTCTATAGGTATTGTCACACGTGAAGAATGCCATAAGACTACGTATGGTGCCGTCAACAAACAGTTAACGCTTGTGAGTGAATTGGGTGAAGAGAAACAAACTGTTTTAAAGTTAAGATTGGGTGAATGCGATTTGAGGTCCATATGCAAGCATCATGAGATTAAATATTCTGTTAAATACAATCACCTGTTTGGAAACATTTGTTGTGACCCGCTAAAAGTGCACAAACGAACCATTAAGAAAGGTTTACGTGAAATTTCATTAGAACATCTCAAGAAAGAAAAGAATTTTCCGGTAGCTCTAGTACCAGGTAAATCCTTGTGTCCTAATTGTTACACAAAGATTTTTGTTCTTAAAGAAACCGTAAGTGGGGGCAGTAGTGGTTCTGGAAGGAGCGAGTTTGCACCTATGCAAGAAAATGTGGCAGAATTAGAAGCAGTATGTTCGGCTCTAGATATTTCTCCTGTGGCTAAAATTATGAAGATGAATACTGGGAAAAGACCCGCTGCTTTATCAAAAAAATGTAGAAGAATATCCGACTCTCTTCGAAGGAAACTAGCGAGTTCATTTTCAGACGACTCGATGGGTCTTGATTCAGATGAACAAATACCTTCCTTTGCATTAAGTGAGGAGTATGATTTGTTGATTAACAAATTAAAGGAGAAATGTTTAATCTCAAACAAAGAGGAAAAAATTAAAATCATTAGCTTATTGCCAACTTCGTGGTCAAGACAGAAGATAAGTCAAGAATTTCAAGTTTCTGAGCACTTGGTTAGAATTACTCGAGCGCTTCAGAAGACGCAAGGGATCCTTCCGGATTTAGGCAAAAGGCGTGGCCATCCAGTTCGTGACGAAACAATTCAGGCTGTCACGGAATTTTATGAAAACAATGAAAACAGTAGGATCTGCCCTGGAAAAAAGGATTGTGTGAGTGTTAACGTGGGAGGTATCAAAGAGCATATGCAGAAACGGCTGATACTATGCAATTTGATGGAACTTTACATTCACTTTAAGAATACGCAACCTGAACACAAAATTGGTTTCTCCAAATTTTGTGCACTTCGACCGAAGTGGTGTATCATTGCTGGTGCATCGGGGACTCATACCGTTTGTGTGTGCAGCTATCACCAAAATGTTAAGCTGATGGTAGAGGGAGCAACATTGAATTCGGACTACAAGGATTTATTACGTGTAATGGTTTGTGACATCGAAAGTTATAAGTGCATGAGTAATGAATGCGCAGACTGCCCTGGAGAAGAAATTCTGACGGAATTGCTATCAGCCGAATCTGAGAGCATGCCGGATCAAATAGTCTACAAACAATGGGTCAACACAGACAGAGCTAACATGATTTCTGTAATGCAAACTTACAGTGAATTCTGCGAATCTCTAATTGAAAAACTGACAGAACTGAAAAAACATCACTACGTCGCTAAAATTCAGTCCCAGTATTTGAAAGAAACGAGGGAAAGCCTGGACGAAACACAGTGTCTCGTTCTTGCAGATTTTGCAGAAAACTATTCGTTTCTCGTTCAAGACGAGATTCAAAGTTTCCATTGGGTAAATCAACAGGCTACACTTCACCCATTTGTGTATTACTACAAGGCGGACAATATAACAAAATGCCGAAGCTTGTGTATAATCAGTGATCATGTAAAGCACGATACAGCCACAGTTTACGTGTTCCAAAAATATCTTATCGCCGATATAAAAGAAAATGTGCCTTCAGTCAGGAAAGTTATTTATTTCAGTGATGGCGCTGGAAGCCAATATAAAAACAAAAAGAATCTTTCCAATTTATGTCATCACTATGAAGACTTCGGTCTTCAAGCAGAATGGAACTTCTTTGCCACCTCGCACGGGAAGAATGCCTGTGACGGTATTGGCGGCACCACGAAGAGGCAAGCAACGAAAGCCAGTCTTCAGAGAACTCATTTTAATCAAATCATGTGCCCGCTAGAACTGTACAAATTCTGCACAGAAAATATCTCAGGGATAGTTTACTTTTTTGTGCCAACAGAGGAAGTTGCAAGAAATGAAATCATTCTAAAAAGCAGGTTCCAAAAGTGCAAAACTGTGCCCCATACAAGAGAAAAACACCGGGTCGTCCCTCTGGAGGAAAACACGGTCAGGTGTTATAAAACATCTAAGTCCGATGATTTCGAAGACATCGTGGTAGTGGACAATTCCTGAACTACTTTCAAACAAACTGGACGATTTTCATCGGAGTACACAAAGAACTAATACTATTGGATGCAGGTAAGCCAATTATCGAGGTATTGATTTTTTTGTAAAAGTCAAAGTGCCCACAACTTCGCTACTAGTTGAATAACAAAGTTTTAATTTTATCTCCAAGTTACTCTAGAATAGAGCATTATTTGCTATGAATTTAAAAATTTTCGGAGTTTCTCCACCGGAGATATGAGATGTTAAAAATGGTCGATTTTGGGCCCAGAGCAAAGTTTGAAATCTCCTTGAAAATTTTGGAAACTAGGTACGGGGTTCAAAACTACGTGATCATATTCCCCATGTAGGTAACAACAAAGGGTAGAAACCTCAGATCTGATACTTTCCCCCTCCCATTGGTTTTTGAAGGTCAAAAATAGCGGTTTTCCCAAAATCGATAGGTAAATTTCGAGCTTAATTAGACCTAGAGGAAGCGAGTTGAGTAAAACCTTGTAATAATATGATTTATAGTCCATATCATGGGGAACAAACTGATTTCTTATTGGAGTCCCTAGCTTCAATAGTTATCGAGATATGGAAGATAACGCAAACCTCCATTTCAGCCGAAAACGCGTTTATTCGCATTATAAGAACTTCGCCATTAATTGAATATCAAAGTTCTAATTTTAACTCCAAGTTACTCTAGAATAGAGCATTATCTTCTAGGAATTTAAAAATTTTCTGAGCTTCCCCACCGGAGATATGAGATGTTAAAAATGGCCGATTTGGGGCCCAGAGCAAAGTTTGGAAGCTCCTGGAAAATTTTGGAAACTAGGTACGGGATTCAAAACTAAGTGATTATATTCCCCATATAGGTAACAACAAATGGTAGAAATCACAGATCTGATACTTTCCCCCTCCCATTGGTTTTTGAAGGTCAAAAATAGCGTTTTTCCCAAAATCGATAGGTAAGTTTCAAGTTTAATTACACCTACAGAAAGTGAGCTGAGTAAAAACTTGTAATAATATGATTTGTAGTCCATATCATGAGGAACAAATAGCGTTTTTATTGGAGTCTGTAGCTTCAATAGTTATCGAGATATGGAAGATAACGCAAACCTCCATTTCAGCCGAAAACGCGTTTTTTCGCATTATAAAAACGCCTGTACCGAGAGAACTGAGCGGATTAGAATTTTTTTAAAAATTTTTTTGTAGTATGAAAATATGTATAAATAAGTGTACAAAATATATTTTTTTTTAAAAATGGTGAGCGACCTTTCTGGATGATTTCACATGGAATGACCCTGTTGTGATTTCCCCCATTACCACATTTCGCACCTGCGCCCTCCTGCCAAGCCCGGTGAACAGTGTGCCCCTAGCGAATGAAGCAGCGATAGAGGAAGTAATTTAGCAGTTTCCTTAGCCCCACCCCTGTGACTGCAGTACAGAAGGTGACAGTGGCGATACCTCCACGCCCTCCTGTCACCACGGCGCAACTGGTGGCGTAACAATCCCTTAGGACCAGAGTCCAAGTCTTATGTCCACATCTCGTAACAATTCTGCTGCTCTTTTTCGCTTTCATTTAATTATCTCGTAAACCTTCAGAATTATGGAAATGTGTACTGAGTAGAGAACAAAACGGGCTTCATTTTGTCTCTAAAACGTTTTTAAGAAACTTGTTTTTACCCAGACTAAATATTTATAAACTTAAACTCGATTTTCACTCAGAAAGGCACACAGTGTTTCGTGTAATCTGCCCTCTGTGTCGTCCGATTTCAGCAAAAATTGGAATTTGTAGACAAACAAATATTTCCCAATGTCAAACTTTATTAAAATTCGTTTGGCGGTTATCCAGTTGTTGTGAAATGCAGAAAGGCAAGACAAACATAACAATCTAAAGGCGCGTTATTTTAAGGCTAATTTTTATTTGCGCATGTACAACAAATCAGTTTCATATTGTAACAGGATGTACCTTCATATGTGCCAGCTTTAGCGGATAGAGGGTGTCGCGTGGTCATCAAAACGAATCCCCACGGCCGGTAATTTCAATTTTCTAGACCGGAGCAGCCATTTCCTTGAAATAGCTCCTCAATTATCCTCACGAGGCTGAGTGGACACCGTTCCAGACCCACTACTTCTTATAAAATCTGGTGGCGCCGGGAATCGAACCCGGACCTCAGGATCTGTAGCCAGGAACTCTGACCACTAGACCACAGAGGCTTCGCTGACAAGTGGTGGTCGCTCGGTTGGTATAGTTCGCTTGCAGACTCAAGTCACGGAATTCGGTTTTGTTATACCTTTATATGTGTAGACTATTATTTATTCTGTGGGGTGAGAATTCCTTGTTTCTTACGTACGGATATAGAACGAAATACCGCGGTCAGTTAGGGTAGCAGCGTTTTGTTAGCCATTTCCTCTCCAAATGAAACTTCTCTGATCACATTCTGGTACACTTCTGTGTTTCATAGGTGTGCAGTCGGAAGTCTCTACAACATGCCTCCGTTAGGTACAGCTTCTGTACGTCCACATCACAAACAGTTCCTGGTATCTCTCCTCGAACATCAAAACAAATGAGCATGAAACTGAATTTGAAGTTTTTGTAGTTCTGAAGGAGTCCGACGTTTCGGAGGAACATATCGCGAAGCAATAAACCAGAAGAAGGTGAGCCTCCTGCTTCTGCTAGTATCATGATTTATTTTCAAACCTGAAGATGGAGGCGACCCATCGGGTTACATGTAAGACGGGGACTTTGCTCCACGGAGAAAGTTATTTTGAATACTACTGATCGTTGTATGTTTTTTCGATACACCGTATTACTTCGAATATAACATACAAATTTTACACATCCCCCCCCCCACATTGAAAATTTGAGGTTCGTCTTAAATTCGAGGAATATGCACCTTTCTATTGTTTTTATTTAAAAGCTACATTCAAAAATAGGTTGCGTCTTAAATTCGAGGGCATCTCATATTCGAAGTAATACGATATATCTTTTCGGATACTGCGTTTTTCGCGGTTTATTTCACGACGCTGTCAACATGTAGGTTTTTTTATTGTTAGTGGGGTGGGACTAAGTCCCTTGTACTGCGGCCACTTCTGGCCTATTGTACCAGCCCCAGATGACAGGTGAGGGTGACTGTGGAGCAATTGGAGGAATGAAGATTGGCAGGGTTAACCGAAGTATTGGGAGAGAACCCGCCCCAGCGTCACTTTGGCCACCATAAATCCCGCTTGACCAGAGCTCGGGATCGAACCGGGGCCGTCGCGGTGGGAAGCCAGCCAGTATGTAGGTTATGCAAAGTTGAATAATGAATTGTAACGGACGGGGGATGAAGTGATCACCATCTAATTGGATGTACTGTCCAGTATTTGCTTGGAGAAACTGAATAAATTTCCAAAACACTCAAATAGGACAGCCTGTCTCGGTACCAAGACTTGAACGACGGGACTTCTCGAATGCGAATTATGCTACCCGCACAACTGCGACGTTTGATTATCTCTCGGTTGCATTCTGGGAGGGATACGAAAGGTGAAAATGCGAAATAACGGAAGAACAAGAACTTCTGGGAAGAACTAGTAGCCTACTTACCTCTGATATGACGCGGACCACATATAAAACGAAAAAATTACAGACAGACATATAGAGAACACGGTGATTTCATAAGCCTCATAACACTAAAAAATAATGTGGGACACACAGACAGACAGACAGACAGAGGAATACAGAGACAGACAGCAAGGTGATTTCATAAGCCTCATAACACTAAACATTTATATGGTATATACAAACAGATGGACAGAGATATGAATACAAAGACAGACGGCAATGTGATAAGCCTCATAACACTAAAAAAACTTAAGGGGGACAGACAGAAAGTAATATCATTTTACAGTCCTTTTTCTTTCAAAATAAGGAGAGTACGCTAAAAGGAGAGCGAACAGAAGGAAAGTAACAGACAATGAAAGGGAACGAACAGGAAAAAATATATATAGAGAAAGAAAATATAAAATATAATCGTAACAAAAATTTCTTCTGTCTTCGTGCCTGATAGTTAAGTAGTAAAATCCAGTTTCATATTATTGCTTATATTTTTCTCCTGACATATCTGTCGAGTGGCATGTGGATGTCATTACCGTAGTGTGTGTGTAAATAATATTGTCACGGAATTATAGAAACTGTATAATTCTAGGCCGATATGCAGATTACACGCTGCCCGTATTTCAACATGTCTCACAGCATTGATACATCAGAACGAATGTGCTTCGAAGACAGATTATCGTATTAGCTATTGTGATTAAAACACTACACATATGTGCGGCAGATACTGAAATATATGTTTGAAATACACATACAAATATTCATATTCATTAGGATTTAACCATTTTAAGCCTAAGTACAACTTACATCGAACATTCAGATCCAATCGGACACGAAACACAAGACGACTCAGGGAGTTTCGCATTCGGAAGATGCCAAGCTTCAATTTCGACCGGTACATCGACACCAAAGGGGAGCCGGGATAGCTCAATCGGTATAGCGACTGGCTACGGGCTGGAGGACAGAGTCGGAGTTCGAGTCTCGGTCGGTCAAGAGTTTTCACTTCTCCATGTCGTCCAGACCGGCTCTGGGGTCCACTCAACCTCCTATATAATGGGTACTGGGAGCTCTTTAAAGGGGGTAAAGCAGCCCTCCAACTAGCGCCGAAGTCAAGAAAATGTGGATCTATACATCCACTCCCCCCCACGTCGATTCCAGGGCCATAGTGCGGCTGGAAGGATTAGGTCAATTGAAAAATCCAATGATCTCATAGGGAATCGAAACCGCCACCTTCTGGCTTGTAGCATGGTGCCTCAACAAATTACGCTACTGCGTGCCTCCAGAGGAATACAACACATTCTATTTCCAATGTTAATTGCCCCAATTTTTATGGGTTTCGAGGTAATTACACAAAAGAGATTCTTATGTTGTGTATATGCAATAAAGAAAAGAAAGAACCAGAATTTCTATGCAGTGCGTATATTTCCAAAACCGTTCTGTGTTGTGTCGCTCTATAGAAGTCTTGTGAAAGTCCTATTTCTCCACCAAGGATTCCTTCACAATTCCAAACGATTTGTATTGCGCTGAATGCTTAATTTTGAATCGGAGAGGGGCTGGTTGATTAAACCACGAAATCCGATGAAGGACCAACAGTCATACAAACAAAAAGAGCGTTTAGGCCTATCTCAGGAAGGAAAATGTGAACCAATTGAAGAATGAAATACATATTCCTACCTCACAGAAAATACATGGCGTTTCCATTAGAAAGAAAAACCGCATAATAATCTTTAGCGAAAAGTTCTCTGATTTTTGTGAGAATCATACGAAACACATAAACACGCTGTGTATGCATAATACAACGATTTTGAAGGTAAAAGCGAGTGGAACCTACATTCATCATTGGAATTTAATTGTATATAAAATTCTGCTTCATTTTCTATGCATCATTTAATTGGAATTTTTTCTCCACCTTTCAGATATATCCCCGTGGTTTGACCTTACAGCTACTCCCTTTTATATATTTCTTTTTTTAAATAATTACAAAGTATTTAACCGTATGAAAAACAGCAATATCAAACCCTATATGCAGCGGCTGATTTAAAATTAAAATTTTCATAATTTTTTCAACAGACTGCGTACATAATTTTTGTATTATTCTCAAAATGTCACCGACCATTTCCCTAACGAGCGTTAACCAGTCAATTTTTATAGAGACGCTGTGTTTTCTGTGAGACACAAATAGAATTTTTAAATAACATTTAAATTAAAATTATGCTTCATACAACTAAACAAGCTGGAAAAGAAATTATAATTTAATGCAGCTTAATATCACTCTGTGAGACGGAATAGCGCAGTCGGTATAGCGACTGGCTGCGGGCTGGGTGACCGAGGGCTCGGAGTTCGAGTCCCGGTAGGGTCAAGAATTTTCACTTTTCCATGCCGTCCAGATCGGCTCTGGGGTCCACCCAACTTTCTATATAATGAGTACCGAGGGCACTTTCCCGGGAGTAGAGCAGCCGGGGCGTGAATCTAAACACTCATCTCCAAGTAGTGCCCAGATTAAGAATACATCCACTCCCTCATACGCCTTCATGACGTAGGGCTTAATCAGTTAAGCACAGGGACAAATTTACCTTTTTTACTTTTTACTGTCACTGTAACAGAAATATTAAAAACCGAGGGGACACTAGTAGCGTATTCACTGCCTTCCTAGGGGCCATCATCTGTGATTAACAGATGAGTAAATTAGAATTTTATGTAGTACTTTGTTAAAAACGATAGCATTAAAAGGGCTCTATATTTTGCAAACAGAGTATACTTACGTTTCAAACAATTTCAGAATAAACAGCGATTATTTCCATAAAAAGCAATAACAGAATTTTTTTTTTGTAATACAGACGTAATGTGCTTTCTGTGATGTAGAACCGAATTTCTAAATATTGTTCAGACGAACTTCATGCTCCAAATGGTTAATTTTCATTTAAAGTCAGAGGGCGAGCTGGACTGTACACCTGTACATCGCTTGTTGCAGATTATTTGAATTTCTGCACCCATCCCCATACGCGCTGTGATTTTATTGGGCTGCGAGCATAAAAGCTTGTCTATGTTCAGCAGGAGCCGACACCGTCAATACTATATCAACCACCACATGCCGTAGTACTATTTCAATATTGTCTGCTTCTAATTTCTTTGCTCGTCGGGCCGCCTGTGACTGCCCAGCGACGTGCTAACATGTCTCCCACACACACATACAGTGGGCATCCTGCAATCAGAGCCGAATAGAAAGACACACTAAACCATGGCTCATAACAGTACTTAACATAAAGTAAAGTAAGGTAATGCGAACATTTGAAATAAAGTAACAAACTTCCATGGAGAAAAGGCCTTTTGATTAGAAGATATGTTACTCAGGTGCTAAAAAATCCGTTGCCTTTCATAGTACACCAAGGTTCATTATAGTGTTCACAAAAGAACGTCGTTGGGTCCTCTTCTGAACAGGATGAATTTAGTCCACACCTTTGCCGTTTATTTATTTTACAAGTATCTCACTATTCGAGCTCTTTAGTAGTCGATTTCCTGTAAGATTTCACACTAAATTTTTAATGTACTACCCATCTTATTTATATGTGTCATATTTCCAGCCCATATCATTCTCCTTGGCTTGAACATCCTAATAACGTTTGCTGAAAAGTGCGGCGTAAGAAACTCCTTGTTATGCCATTTTTCTAATCTCTTCTTACTTTCTTAAGTTTAGGTGGAAATATTCTCTTCAGCGGTCTCTTCCAAAACTCCCTAATCTTATGTTCTGTTACTGTAAGATATCACATTTCACACCATACAAAACAACAGAAAATATAGTTTTTTACGTTTAATTTCATATGTTTGTATATCTTATAAAGAATGGGGCATTAATTTTACCGCTTGAAATGTCCCCCTTATTTTCCATTTCTTCACAATTGTTTCCAACACATTTTACCAAAGAGCTCATAAGATGAGGGAGAAAGATTAGTTGTGTGCGGAGGCGTTATGAAGATGCTAAGATGACACTATATTTTCATAGCTAGAACTCTAGAGAAGATAGAGATGAATATAGTGACGTACTATATCACACGAAGTTATTCAAGATCACAAAAGAAAAAACTGGCACAACTCAGGCTTCTGTTACATATTTCTTCTAGTGTCGCGATATATTTTTGAATATAACGTACAGTATTTTAAGCAGATATTCGCATTGATAACTCTCAGTAGCTGGCTACTGCTGTAAATACTGTATATTATGTTCAAAAATAGATAGCGACACTAGAAGAAATATGTGACAGAAGCCTGAGTTGTGCTATTTTTCTTTTTTGATCTTCAATAATATCGTACGATGTACTACGTCATTAAGTTTACGTGTCTTCCCTGTAGTTCTAGCTATAAAAATAAATTATTGTAATCGCTCAATGAAAGGGAGATATTTCAGGTGGCAGAAGTTGTTGCCTACTCTGTCTATTTGCAAACATTGGTTTGAAATTGGATAGATCTGTGAACAGTAATCGATGATTCTCAGTTTGAGAACAGAGAACGAACCTACAGATAGTATCCTTACACTGAAACAATAGTTTACAGTTGTGCTCTGGAGCATATAGATGCTTCAAATTTACATACACCATTTGCATTGATGTTCACTTGTTATGGACAGACAGAAGCATCACTTTAAGGTTGTCTAACTGCCATATCATAGGCCCCTTGAAGCTAAAACTTTGAAGAAGGAATTATATTTATATTACGAAACCGAAAAGCACACATACCTCTTTATACAATAAAACTTATATGGTGCTGCGTGAGATTATGGCAACATAGTCCGTCGACACAGTGCAGTACGTAATAGTTTCAAGTAATATTAATTCTGGGGGTAGGTTTATCTGCCGATAATAGTCTCTCTGCCATCAGTTATAGCCATTCATATGAATGATGCTTATTTATTGAAGTTATATATATATACTGTATGTACTATATACCGCCTCCGTGGTCTAGTGGTCAGAGTTCCTGGCTATAGAGCCAGAGGTCCCGGGTTCGATTCCCGTCGCTACAAGTTTTTCTGAGAAGTGGGTATGGAACGGGGAGCACTCAGCCTCTTGAGGATAACTGAGGAGCTATTTCAAGGAAACAGCGGCTCCGGTCTATTAACGTCCGTGAGAATTCGTTGCGCTGACCACGCGACACCCCCTACCGGCTAAATTGGCACTAATTCTTCCTACAAGCGTCGGTCGCTCGGTCGATATAGTTCGCTTGCAGACTAAAGCCACGGAGTTTGATTTTTATTGTATTTACTATATGTTATGCTTAAATTGTGAGTACACAAAGCACCGTTTTTATGCTGAACAGTAGGATGATTTCGAAGAACGGATTTGGAAGGGAATACCGAGAAACTGCCCCTGCCGCTCTATCATTTTCTAGGAGTGAAGGGCAAACCCACGAAATATTTCAGTATATTCATCCTCCGGTCCAAAATTCGAAACCCAGGACTTTAAAAACAAAACAGGAGCAGTTACTTACCACTAATTTTTGACCTAGCATAAATTGAATGTGCAGCTCAAAGGAATAAGGAAATGAATATTCATACACCCAACTTATCACTAGAAGTAATGCAGGTTTCCAGAGTTTCTTTTTGCGTTTCAAACTTTAATTTACCTCTCAGTTAATCAAGCGGGATTGTCCGTTGGGAGACCAGGGGAAATTTTAATGAGTGTATGGACTAGTGGCGTCTTTTTGGCTAGATTGGTTGTACACTTCATGACTTCATAATCTCTCTCTCTCTCTTTCGTCTCTTGACTGCTGTAACCTTCCGAAGGGTGAGGTTCATCTAAATAACATGTAATAATTCAGTTCCTACCCTACAGGAAACATATTTCATCTACATTTCAAAGACAAACTGTTGATACTGTTTACGGAAATAATCGCTGTTTATTCTGAGTAAAGTAAAAGTAAAGTAAAGCTATCCCTGTAACAGGCCGTGAAGGCCCATAGGGTTGTGAGACATTGAGGCTCCCACATTATCTAGACAATCGGCTCAAAGATGGCGGTAAGGTTGTCAGCCTTACGCGCCGGCCTCGCCTTACTCTACAGGAAAATTATTTAATTAATTCCTGGTACTCATTTCTGTTAGAGGCTGAGTCTACCCCAGGGCCATGGTGCGGCCAGAAGGATTAGGTCAATTGAAAAATATCCAATGACCTCACCGGGACCTGAACCCGCGATCTTCCGGCTTGTAACATAGTGCCTCGACCAACTACGCTACAGAGCAATATTAAACAAATAATTACCTATTGTGAAGAACATGCATAAATTTTAATGTCATTGTGGTCGGTAGATATAGGTAGCAGTTTATTTCAGACATTTTCAGAACTATATGTAACGTTAATAATGATATTTTGACATTTTTAAGTACATGCTTATATGTAATTAGGCAAGGATTTCGTAAGCGATTTATACATTTCGAAAAAAGAATACGACGACGTCAAGGGAGATGAGATTCTGTCATATTTAAGGGGATTAATATTGTCACGCGTAGTGGCGTAATTATCAGACGGGGTTTTGTTCTGGTGCTTGGATTTATTGCACCTTATACATTCAAGAAGGGACTACAGGCAATACAGCGCTACCGCTAGTCTACGCCCTTTCCAGTTCACCGTTACACACGCACTAGGATTCTCAGTCTTCACTAGTCGTATCCTGGCAACGGATTTATCACAGTCCCACTGTAACATCAGATCACACGTGAGGTTTTCTTTGCACTGCCTAATTACTTTCTAGCCATTTCTTCTGAATCACCATGGAGTGCCATTTCCAGAACTCGACCCAGTTCTCTCGATTACTGTTCTGTACTACTCGCTGTGTTCTCTTCCTGTCCTGATGAATATTTCTTACAACCATTTTGCACGGACCCCACAGAAAAAGGTCTTATATTGTCAAAGACGCGTGTTTATTGGTCCGTTGCGTAGCAGTGGATGTTCTATTCTCGCGCGCGCGTGTTGTAGGAATGTGATTACCGACCCGTTGTCTAGCAATGGGTAGACACGTCACAATATTATCAAAATGTCCTACAGAAACTTATAAAACAAATTTAGGTGGATCAGGACGGAACAGGATGTCGGTGTGACACAATGTACGCATGCGCGCATGTCCTCCCACCAGCCCTGTCGAAAGCTATGACAGATGACACAGCTAATTAAGTTAGAAAAGACTGAAAAACGGAATGTAACCTGAAGAGAAGCTAAATCAATGGGATTTTATCACAAAGGAGAACGGACTGAAGATAAACGTGAACAACACGGAGACTAGGGGCATTTCAAGGAACCTGTAACATAAACGTCAGAATAAACGTTAATGTCAAAATAGCTAGAGAGGTGGATCGGGGAGGGAAGTGAGGGAAAAGAAACGAAACAAAATGAGAAGAGAAAATAGAGTGACATGAATAGAAAAATATAAAATAGTTCTAAATGTTCTCAATTTCAAAAGGGACCTTATGGAAGATGGATATACAAAAGTAGTACATGAACAATAAGATACTGGCTGTACTGCAAACCTATACCAGCACAATACCGAAACATCGACACATCCGAACAATGAATACAACATTTTTTAGAGTACTGAAGGGAAAAAGAAAGAAGGCAGAGAGCTAGAAACGAATTCTTTGGTGAATAGTTTGGAATTGAAAACTTTTTATCAGAGTTACAATGGAAACGATGAGATGAACTGGCCATGTAAAAAGAATGGATAAAACAAGGATATCGGGAAGGGTATTAGAATTACAATTTAACGGAAAGTTGACTGTGGGATGAGGCAGAAGAATATGATTTAGCCTGGTACTGGAAGATACGAACAGGGGACTGAAGTGGCAAGAAACAGAGAAGGAAATGTAGCGGAAAGATAGTAGAGACTAATCACTCATCGACCCGTTTAAAACGGAAAAGTTTGTAGAATAAGAAGAAATTTAGAACAGACATAATAAGGCGTTTTTTTATTATTATTTTGAATATCATTAAAACTACCAGCATGAATTGCGTCCATAATTTATGCAGTATACAGCACCGTAACGAATTTTAATATTCATGTCTCCAATTTGGGAGGTAGATTTACGATAAATTCGAAAAAAATAAATATCTTACTCGGATAAATTACTACAGTTTACACAGACGTCTGCTGAAGTGGCCCCTTGAATGCATGAGGTATCTTCTTTACTAGAAAGCGACATAAGGAGATTGGCAACGGCTGTAATATATCATACTTCCTTGCCTTTGTTGTCAAGTGAATGCACAATACCGTCTTGCACGTGTTGTCTGAAAGTGTTCATTACTCATATAAAGTATACACAAAATGTAAGTCTCTGTATAAGAACATGTAACAGTTTTCAAAATAAAGCAAGAACACAGACAGGGAACTAACATTACCTTTAAGGCCGCGCCATAGCTCAAGCGGTTAGTCGCTGGCTTCCCACCGTGGCGGCCCGGGTTCGATCCCAGGTCTGGTCAAGCGGGATTTGTGGTGGACAAAGTGACGCTGGAACAAGTTTTCTCCGAGTACTTCGGTTTCCACTGCCAATCTTCCCACCAATAGCTCCACAATCACCCTCACCTATCATCTGGGGCTGGTACAATAGGCCAGAAGCGGCCGCAGTACAAGGGACTTAGTCCCACCCCACTAGCAATAAAGAAACGTTACGTTTTCTGTATCTAGAGGTTGGTCTACTGGCTAGAAGACTCTGTGATTAGCCACCCGCAATATTCCTCGGTCCTAGGACAACTGATGAGTTGGTATACAATTCCACGCTGCCCTCTCATTCTACACATTAAAGGTACAATTGTACCTCTCGAAATATCAAAGAAAAATCTTTCAGTATGAACGTGAGCATTCCGATAGAAAGCAGTGAATACTATTCTCATCTTCTCTCATTTACTCTAACAAAGTCCCCTTCCTAACGCTTTACCTTCTTCGATTCCCAACGCTTTACCTTTTCTATGACATATCTTTACCCGGACGAGCAGACACTGTCTGGGAAAATTGGAAGGTGGAAAATTTTCTCGCCCGCACCCTAAAAATGTTAAGTCGCTCATTACACTACCATATTCTCTTCTCTTCTCTTCTCTTCCCTCCCCTTTCTTCTTGTGTTTTCAGATTTATTTCCATGTTATGCTAAGGTTCATCAATTTGTTCGGAATCACTGCAATGTGACCCCTTCGAACCTTCACATCGGACAAAGTTCAGCTTCAATTATCCTCCATGTACCTCCTTCTCGTTAATTTGGTAGTGGAAAATTAATTGCAACAGTCTGCATTAATCTTCATTTTATTTGCATAACTAATGATTTAGATCCTATGTAGGAGAAGTAATGATTTTTCCTAGTAACGTTAAGTGCTACATCCCATAACTGAAAGACTGCCGCCCTACTAAAACCCTGTGTCTGCAGATAATCAGAGTATTATAATTACAGAACCATTGTGAAACAAAATTAGACCAAGTCCGAATAGTTTCGCTGTCATTCTGAATCTGTCATGATTTGTATTTATTAATTATGACTACGAGAGGGCAGTCTGTATAGCGACTGCCTACTGGCGGAATGGTCTAGGGTTCGGAGGTCGACTTCCGGTAGGAGCAAGACTTTTCTCCTCTCCACTCAAACCAGACCAGTTCTGGGGCCCAACCAGCCTCCTATAAAATGGATACGGACAGCTCTTTTCCCCGGGTCAAAGCGGCCGGGGCGTGAAGCCGACCACTCACCTCCAACTAGTGCCGAGGTCAAGAAACTGTGGATCTATACATCCACCCCCCCATACGCCTTCATGGCGTAATGTTTAATTAGTTAAGCACAGGGACAACTTTACCTTACCTTTACGTAATAGATTTTGTAATTTACTCTACTCGTGTTCACCAAATGTCGTAGCTGATTGGGTGGCACTCCTGATAGCGGAGGTCCTGTGTTCAGGTCTCGGTCTAAAGGCCGACTATCCTAAAATATTTCCTGCATTTCCTCAGTCGCTCCAAATACTGGAGGAGTATCTGAAATTCACTAACGCAGCCTTCCACATCCTTACCAGTTAATTATGCAGTAATTATAAATAATTATATATATTAGAGATGAAGTGACAGTAGGCTGGAGAAAACTGCATAATGTGGAACTTCGTAACTTGTACTCTTCTCTAAGTATAATTAGAATGATCACGTCAAGGTGGATGAGATGGGCAGGAAAAGTAGCACGAATGGGGAGAAGAGGTATGCATATAGGATTTTGGTGGGAAAGCCAGAAGGAAAGAGACTACTAGGAAGACCAAAACGTAGTGGGTAGACAATATTAAAATGGATCTTAGAGAGGTACGATGGGATGGATTGGATTGATCTGGCTCAGGAACCAGTGGAGGGCTCTTGTGATCACGATAATGAACCTTCGGGTTCCATAAAATTTTGGTAAACTCTTGAGGAGCTGTACAATTGGCGGCTTCACGAGAAGAGCTCAGCTCCATGAAGTTAGTTAATCATATGACAATTATCCTGTGATGACGTTATACGCGGTAGTCATTAAGTTCATGGAATGTGGTTTTATCGCATCATATTACAAGATATTCACATACACTTGCGCAGATCCATATCGGCCCTCAAAATAGTTGCCGTTGGCCGCCGTGCAAGTCTGCCAACGTTGATATAGCTTTCGAAAACATTGTTGAAAAACATTGGCAGGAAATTCCCGTACGGCGCTTTGCGGCCATTCCATGAACTTTTTGACTGTGGTAGCATTGTCTCAGCATCAGTGTCGTTAAATTAAGGCGATATGAATGAAAACCTTTTCGCGTTTGCGCAATTTACAGTAAAGACAGTAACACAGTTCCTAGCTTTTAAGCCGCTTCAAGTGTAGCCTGTATTAAGACTTATTTTTAAAGGAGTGTACTGCCGTAACAGGGGGGGGGGGGGTTAAGAAAACGGTTAAATCACTTCCTCGGCCGTTGATTCATTGGTAAGTTGCGCGCAGTCCACAGGTCTTGTCGGGAGGGCGCAGGTGCGAAAAGCGGTAAGGAAGGAAATCACCTCAACAAAAATCCACATTCTCACCCTATGCTACACTATATTGGTTATAAGCAATGAATATACAGTTATATACATTACAAAGAGCCGATTGGTATAGGATTACATGTTACACTTTCCTAGGCGATTCTCTGGCCCTCATCTTTGTCTTCCTTTCACCCAGTTGCGGGTCGCTAGTCTCTTCCTTTCGCTGTTCTACTCATTCATATATATATATATATTTACACATCCCTGCACCTAGACACACCCTCTGCAGTCTCTATGTTACACACGTCTACCACTGCATCCCTCCGATGAGTCACTCTTACACCCTGTACACTTTTCGTAACGTTCCTAACTCATGTCCCATTGGAGGAGTTAAACTTTAATAATATCACAATTAAATAGCATGGCGATTAGAGCAGTTCCACATACTTTGCGTTGAGACTGCAGACGGATGGCATTGTCCGGCATCCAGTAGATGCCTCTTCCTGCATAGCCTCCGGCCACAACTGCCCAAAATTACTGTTTGAATGGTTTCGTTACTAATTTGCTTTCCGGGTTATATGCCTGTATTTTCGCTAACTCATTACTTTCCCGGAAGGTGCAAGTCCGTCTACAATGACGTTATGTCCCAAGGTGGCTAGCTCTCGTTGGCTGGGATCCTTGGGGGTGGATACGCCTCCTTACTGCTAGTCCATTTGGCTAACACTGTTACCTCCAAGCGTTCCGCCACCACTCAAGTGTAGATTCTGTAGAGCTAGCATTTCGATATACCTTCAACGTCATTATGCTGACAGGACATCGACGCGTCACAGGCAAACGTCAGTCTAATTCCTTACGTAGAAATTCCTTGAAGTTTCTTAACCCTTCTTTACATTCTCTTTCATACGTCTTACAGTCTTTCCCAAATACTTATTCTATTCTAGCCAACATTTTCCCCTAAAATAAAAAAAAAATACTCTTTAACATGTTACCGGGAGTCGGCCTTTAGGGCACAACAAGGAGCTGCATACTTAATTATCGTCATGAAAAGTACTGCGTTCTGGGATGTGACGCCATGCAGTTAGTTAGAAGCCTGCCGACATGGCGGAAGAACGTACTGCTTCCGTCTTCAGGTTCGAATTGTAAGCCAAGATAGTAAGGCTAGGAACACACAGCGACATCGGTCGTACGGAAAAACGCCGTACGACCTCCTTTTCATACTAGAGCGACCAAATACATTTCTTTGCTCTCCGACTGCCTTACGGTAATGTCGCATGTCGCCACGTATGAAAGCTAAGGCTACACTTTATATTCTACTGCTTGATGCGACATGAACCGTACGTACGTCGTACGACCGATGTCGCTGTGTGTGTTCCTGGCCTAAGAATGATGCTACTTTCATATCGCTTGTTGCTTGCTTGCTTCGACCCTGAAGAAAGAGACGGTAAGTTCCTCCTAAAAATTTATGACTAAACAGCATCACAGCCCATTATACACGGTACTGTTCTTAGCCATAATATTTTATTTCGAAAAAAAAAAAGAGACAAGAAACGAAACTTTCACGAACGATGCTGTATTTATGAATGTTCGTTTGAATTTTATATCAGGAGGCAACGGTCGATGGGTAAATCATTTGGGCGGAAAATTGAATTCTCGTTAAAACCAAGAGACTGACCGTGTCTAGAATTACAATCTTATGCTATAACTCAAGAAGTGCACAATATGATAGATAGTACACAGCAAACTTAATAGATTCGTAAGTTTTAGCAAGTGAAAAAGTTTTCAACAAAATAAATCAGCTATATTGACATGAATGGAATATAATAGAGCGATATAAATCTCACTCCAAAAACAGGTTTCAATGGCCCTACATCTTTTTGTGGAAGGAACTATTAAATGCCCATTACATATGATTTTCCCGTTGAAACCATACCAGTGAAAAAGAGAAGTGTTTCTGTACTGCTCTATCGGGGATGTTTTAAATATTATATATATATATATATTTCTGTCATTAACAGATAATTTTATTGTACTTGAAAAAGCTGTCACTCGACGTTAGTTGAACACGTTTATCTAGTTCCACTTCTATTCAAATTTAAATTAAAAAGCATAAAGTAGGTGAAGGCCGGTCACGGTAGCCGAGAGGTCTAAGGCGTGTACTGTCTTCGCTCGTTTGGAAACCGGGATCGTTGGTTCGAATCCCACTCAGGGCATGGATGTTTAGTTGTGTGTTTGCGTACAGATAGAGGCCTTGCGACGAGCTGATCACCCGCCCAAGGAGTCCTACCGAATGTATAAGATCTAGAAAAACCGAAGTGAACGGAGAAGTTCATGGAGGTAGGCCTAGGCCCAGTGGGGCTGTAGTGCCAAGGGGGAAAAAAATTAAGTAGGCGAAGTTCTATCGAGGTGTCGCCTTCAGTGGTACTCGTTAATTGGGAAGAGCAATTAAAATGGGGGATACAATTATGCCAATTGCTCACATATGGGAATATTTAACAAAATTAATAAGGTTTCTCTACAGAGCGTCCCTTGAAAAGTTGACAGTCACTCAGCTGATAAAAAAGTATTTATTTTTTTTCAGTCCGGAAACTCTAAATTATTTTCGAAAAAAAAAACTCAGCGTTTTGCCCTATCTTGAGACAAATGAATCCAGTCCATTCAGTCACACCATTTCTCCTAGGGTCAGTATTAACACCATTCTGTCACCTATGTTTAGTTCTTCCACGCAATTTTTCCTTCAGGCTTCATGTTGAAAGTGTCGCATTCATATATGACGTAATATACAAATAATATTACAATTCTGTTAATTTTTTAGAACAACTAAATCCTAGTCTTTGAGGAATTTGTGTTACTAAATCTTCGAAGCCTGAACTTCAGATCCTACCTCTCAAGTGAGAAGTCGGAATAGCTCAGTCAATATAGCGATGGGCTACGGACTGGAAGGTTGAGGTTTGATTCTCAGCAGCGGAAAGGGTTTTCTCATCTTCAGAGTAGTTTACACACCGCCCCTGGGGCCCACCCACTCTCCTATCCAAAGGGTACCGACGGGGGCTCTTTCATCGGGTGCAAAGCTACCGGGACGTCAAGCTGCCCACCCACCTCTACCCAGTGCTAATGTGAAGAATTGTGGGGCTATATCTCCACTCCACCATACGTCTTCATAGCAGTGCTTAATTAGTTAAGCTCAGGGGCAATTTTGGGGGCAGGAGGTAGCGTAGTACCTATGCTACAAGACGGAAGGTCGCGGGTTCAAGTCCCGATGAGGTCACTGGATTTTTTTCTGATGACATAATCCTTCCAGCCCCACTAGGACCTGGGGTTTACTCAGCCTCTAACAGAAATGAGTACCAGGATCACTCATAAAACAAATTATATATTCCCATTACAAAGATAAACCAGCTAAATCCCTTAAAGAAATGTTGTGAAAAAGAAAGTACGTGTATTTCCGTTTGGAAGCTTTTGTTTTCCTGTCTTTTATCTGCAGACCTAGAGACCGATACATGTAAAACTCCAGTCGTACCTGTTTCTCTGTGTGGACGTGAAACTCTGCCTTCCCCCCCCCCCCCCCCNTCCCCAGGGTAGAGTAAATTGCGATGCCTGCACGAAGGACAGGATCACCAGCAGATGTGAGAACACGACACTCAAACATGCATCAATCATGCTGCAGAGCACCAACCGGCTGGCCTCTAATTGTCATGACACGAAACTGAAAAGCTTGGCCTTAGCGCGAAGCCGTTTGGATTGCATATTCAGCGTCGCGTCGCTTCACGTAGGCGTCACATTACCAATGTCGTCAGTTGGTGACACGAGTAATTTCCTTTTAATGTGGTTCGAAATCAGATATACTTGCTAATCATCACCAGCATCATCAATTAATCTCTTGACTTCTTCCAGTCCCATTTTTCTTGTTGGATGCCTCTGGTACATTCCACACTTGGGTTTATGATATATTAATCATCTGTTGTTTATAGCCTGCCAAATATTTTAATTACAATAAAAAGACATTCGAAACCCCAGGGAACAAACGCAGACAGCAAACTTAGTGATGATGTGGATTACTTGAATGGGGTTGGTTCTGCTGTCCGTAAAAACGGAAGGTAGACTTACACAACTGACGAAGTGTTAAAGATAGCCAAAAGACAGAGGCGCCAAGTAGGAATTGAATTCAATTCTAAACGACGCATCCATTCATTTATCAATGACTCCACTGTCCTGTGTTGGGCAGGCAGGACTCCTTGGACTGTTGATCAGCCCGTCGCAAGGCCTTTACTTACACATAGAACAGCAACAAACACAGAATAAACGCACAGAGACATCCAAGCCTTGAGGGGGATTCGAACCCACGATCCCAGTGTTCGAGCTGACGAAGACAGTAAACGGAATGGCAAGCATAGTGAAAACAGTAGACGTAATTCGCAACTTTTTACCGTGACCGCATAAAAGAATTTCCATCAAGGTTACATTTGTGTTAAAGTGGCATATGTCACTAGCAAACTGGAGTTACTGCACAATACCAAAATTTTAAGAAGAGCATAATCACAGTGGCCGCGCGGTCTTCGCCCGCTCGAACACTGGGTTCATGGATTCGAATCCCACTCAAGGCATGGATGTCTGCCTGCATTTATTTTGTTTTTACTGTCCTGTTGTCAGCGGCCTTGAGACGGGCTGATCCCCCATCGAAGGAGCCCTACCAAATGTATAAAAAACAAGATATTGGTAAAGCCACCATGGGCCAACAAAGGGCTGTACAGCCATAGATAGATAGATAGATAGATAGATAGATAGATAGACAGACAGACAGACATAACATCAGAAGAAGAACGAAATTATGTTGATTCATTCGCATTTGCATTGCTGTCCTTCCCCTGCAACTGTCATCGAATTAATTAGGATGCAACGATTAAATTGTCATAAATAATTGCTCTAATTTGGAGACGCTAGATTCTGAGACAGATTAATAAATACACCAATTAGTGGTTTATCTCTCTTCATAATCTCCAGCATTACAGTTGTCTCGTGTTGTTAGATGCAGCTTAACCTTCAAAGTTATGCATGGTCCCTTTGTGTAATTCTCAACCCACAAAAGTAAGTAAACCAGTACTGTAGGGGCACCCACACTATTTCGCAGTACATTAGTCCACTATACTCAGCCTTGTCGTTAGGCTACCGTAATCGAGTTTATAGTGCAAATTCGATCTGTATCCACCAGTGTTATGTTCCTTGAATGCGTAAAACAGCCAATGCGCGGAGCGGCCGTTGCATATAATAAAACATCAGTCAGACGGAATATATATTCATAAAACTGTCATGAATTCTTATTCATGTTGAGTGAGACATTGTGAACTGGATTCGTGTGGCTTATGACAGGGTCCAGTATGTGAATAATATGCACATAGTAAAATCCATCTGCTATAGGAATGAGGGCGCGTCATTGTCTGTTAGTGACGTAGAACGTTACGTCATCATTCGACCGTTACTGGATTCTATTTTCGACACACGCAAGTTATTCATACGCCGGTAGGAAATTCAGATATGTTTTCATGAGATTCTGTGGCCTAGTGGTCAGAGTTCCTGGGTTCCACTCCCTGCACTATCAGATTTTCTAAGAAGTAGTGGGTCTGAAACGGGGTCCACTCAGCCTCGTGAGGATAACTGAGGAGTTATTTCAGGGAAATAGTGGCTCCGGTCTAGAAACCCGAGGTTAACGACAATGGGTATCCGTTGCGCAGACTACTAACACCCTCTATCCGCAAAAGTTGACACTAACTTCGCCTACAAACGGCGGTCGCTGGGTCGGTATAGTTCGCTTGCGGACTACAGGCCACGGAGTTTGTTTTGTTTTTGTTGCAAGTACATCTATCTATGGCTCTACATCCGTTTGTTGCACCTTGGCCTCCTTTTTAGTTTCTTGATCTTTTACACATTAGGTAGGACTCCTTGCACGGGGGATCAGTTTGTCGCAAGGCCAAATTTTCTGTAAGTAGCACATGTTATTTTTCAAACCGGTTTAATCTGACGCCCAGAAGAACACTTCGATAGTCAGATTACCAATACTAGTTTACTTCTTATCTATAACCGACTTAAAATAATACTTTTTGCTTCAAGAATTTATATTATATACAATATATTTATTCTATTAAAACACAAGTTCACATTTGTAAACTAAATTAACTTTCGTTCCAGGAAATGAGGATACAGATTTAGAAATATTTGCATGAATTGTCAATTTTCATTAACTAAGTCTGGACGGTAAGAATAATATCAGTTCGAACATGTATGTCCTTTATATTGACACCTCTATCCGCTAACTTCGCTGACAAGTGGCGGTCGCTCGGTCGGTATAGTGCTCTCGCGGACTAAAACCACGGACTTTTTGTTGTTTGCTTACAGGAGACTTGTGTGACACTAAAATTCTACTTAGAGATTTACAAACTCTTCCGTGATATTGCCTATACGTGTATAAGATATGACGTGTGTCCTGGTTCACAGAGTAGAATGGCGTAGCGACTGTTGGCTTCTGGAGAAGAACTGTGCCCTACGTAATTAGTTACGTGTAAGTAATAATTTCAGAATTAGCTGCATATACGTGATTTGAATGGCCACGTCTTCAACTGTAAAGACTGCTGGTGGACCTAATGTAGAGCAGGAATTAATCTCCGAACAGTGGCTTCAAATGCAGCGAGATAACACGTTTCTCTCTAACGGAACTGAAAAGCGAATCAGGAACTTTCTAGTAACCTATACTTTTTCAAGTAAACTTTATTTTAAATTAAATGGGATTTAAATTACAGTAATTCATTCTTTTACTTAAAACTTATTCGTCCGAGCTTTAGAAATCACCCGTCTGTCGGTTTCATATATTACCACTCCCTTCTGATCGCAAGCAAATGACAAGTACTATTTCTTTATATATTTTTCTTTTGGCGCTACAACCCCAATTTGGGCCTTGGCCCACATCCTAGAAACTCTCCATTTCATTCGGTTGGGGGAGGGGGTGTGTGTTCAGCTCGTCGCAAGGCCTCCATTTGTACACAAACACAGCAAAACGGCCACACACACAATTACTAAACATCCATGCCCTAAGTGGGATTCGAACCCACGATCCCGGCTTCCGAGCGAGCGTAGAGAATACATGCCTTACCCCGCTCGGCTATCGTGACCGGCATTCGCTATACATACCTCACTACAATTACGGATTTGAAGTTTTATCAATGAAATATCATATCTTAACCAGATCATTCCATAAGCGGACGGAATCCAAAGATTTTTTTTTTGACGTACATTTACTGATCTTTATAGCATATCCTTTTAGTTGCAATGTCCATCACTAGAAATTTATTTTCTAGTAAGTTAGTCTATTTTATACAGGATGTCCCAGGAGGAAAGTCTGTATTCTAGGAGGTCACAGTATCGGCCAATCTAAGCAAAGAAACGTATACGTACATGTGTCCTATTGCGAACGGTTTCCGGGATAGGGCTACTTCACTGCACAGCAGTTAGTGTACGTCAAGATGCACTCAGACGAGCAGTACGCCATGTCCTCACACGAGCTGCAAAGTGCACTGACGTTGACGGTGGAATTTTCGAAACTGTCTTACATGAGGTAAACTGTACCAACTTTGTCACTTGAACAATAAATACCGGTATTAGAAACAGTACGCAATCTTTCTTTCTTATCAACAATTTTGGAATTGCAGAGTGAAACAGACGTATCTCGGAAAAGTTCGGATTAAGACACGTGTATAGAGTTTGCTTAGAATGTCCGAGACTGTGACCTCCCAGAATATTGACCTTTCCTTCTGGGACACGGTGCTTGCTTGAATGATCAAAATTGTTTGCACCTACCTGGGAATCGATGTGTAAACATTTTCTTTATGCAAACAATACTTCATACACGTGAGACCTGAGGTGAAGGCGAAACTTAAGGTTACTGTTCTTTGAAATATTGCGCACTTATTGTAGCAAACAGATGGACGACGAGTAATCTCAATGCTGTGTAGAGTCTCTACTGTTGTAGACTAACAATCTTTCAGTCAGGCCGCTAATTTTCTCAAAATTCAACTCTGACGCCATTTCAAATGCCCTGCATATTCAATGACCTGCATCATACAAATTGATATAAGAACTAACATTCTCTTAAATCGGCCACTATTTAGTAATATTAGAATTCATGACTTAAATAAACATTAAACAAAGGTTTCAAGATCATATTTGTGTGGGATGTGACGCCATGTAGATTTGAAGTTGGGTACCAATGTTTCAGAAGAAATTCTTTCTTCTGTCGTCAGGGTAGAAGATGAAAGCAGTACGTTCGTTTGAAACGTTGATAACCGACCATAATGGAAATCCGAAACACGGCACAGATGTAACCATTTGGGCCTTGTGGTTCTCACAGCGGTTACTGTTTTCCGGTGCGTAACTCCATGCAAGGCCGCGCCATAGCTCAAGCGGTTAGTCGCTGGCTTCCCACCTCGGTGGCCCGGGTTCGATCCCGGGTCTGGTCAAGTGGGATTTGAGGTGGACAAAGGCGCTGGGGCAGGTTTTCTCCGAGTACTTCCGTTTCCCCTGCCAATCCTCATTCCACCAACTGCTCCACAGGCACCCTCACCTATCATCTGGGGCTGGTACAATAGGCCAGAAGTGGCCGCAGTACAATGGGCTTAGTCCCACCCCACTAGCAATAAAGAAACGGACAGCGGGTTTGATTACCTGCTCTGCGCAATCAGTACAATGTCTACTGTGAAACCCCGGAGAACTTGTATCATTGCCGTTTCGTCTTACTCGTAGTAACACGTTGAAAACAGAACGTCCACGCCGAAGTCACGGTGCGAATGGCGGCAGATCGGCCCAGCTCGATGTCGACCATTTCTTGTGACCAGATTTTTTAGTTTGCCTTAGCAATTATAATGTTTGTCGTCATGGGAAGGCTTCTGTGACGAGAATACGAGTCTGTCTGGTGTAAAGTGGTTTAAACTTAGCCTTCATTCAGTATATAAATTTCCACAATATTTAAAAATTTATATTCACGCTATATCTCATCTAAATAATGTAGAGAAATTGTTTTATTCATTTCCTGTCTCTCATAAAATACATTGACTCTTCATTATAAACTCCGTCCGATTAATAGCGCATGGTATTGATTCCGTAAACAATTACAATGAGATTTCCCTTTGAATTTCCAATGCCATTACAGTGATTGTTTCCATAAGCAGCTTCAGTTACAATTGCCACAACATGACTGAAGTTCCGAGCCAATTAACACTAGCTTAATTCCTTGTTTAGGTGAGATAATATTTGTTTGTGTTTAATTCTAAGCGATGGCGTGCTGTAAGTAAACTAGTGTTTCATTAATCATACACGCAATGATTCTGTATTATTTACTGAAACAGCATTAGCTGCGTTTTTTTAATGCTAGTGCGGTGGGACTAAGTCCCTTGTACTGCGG
Source organism: Cryptotermes secundus (assembly GCF_002891405.2). NCBI lineage: Eukaryota > Metazoa > Arthropoda > Insecta > Blattodea > Kalotermitidae > Cryptotermes > Cryptotermes secundus. The sequence continues at coordinate 92,882 of NW_019726269.1, forward strand.
CCACTTCTGGCCTATTGTACCAGCCCCAGATGTTAGGTGAGAGTGATTGTGGAGCAATTGGTAGAATGAAGATTGGCAAGGGAAACCGAAGTACTGCCCCAGCGCCACTTTGTCCACCACAAATCCCGCGGTGGGAAGCCAGCGACTAACCGCTTGAGCTATGGCGCGGCCATATTAGCTACGGTAAAGAGCTATGTAATTAACCTCAGTCAGTTACCTGCAGGGCAGTCTAAACCATTTGTATAATAACATGGAAATAGTTATACTTGAGTAAACACGATCTGTTTTACCGAGCTTTACAGCTCAGTTATATTGATACACAAATTGCGTTGCTACGAATAACAGAAGAGAATTATAGGAGATTATGAAGTCCAGTAAACATCTTAACCAGCGTTGAAATGATGATGATGCAAATCAATTTCTTCCGAGTGTTAAGCATTTTATTAATATTAGTTCATGTAAAAGCAAAGCGAGCATGTACTGTTTTCGCTCGCTCGGAAGCCGGGATCGTGGGTTCGAATCCCACTCAGATCATGGATGTTTAGTTTGTGTGTGTGTGCATTTTTCTGTGTTTGTGTACACGCAGTGGCCTTGGGACGAGTTGATCACCCGCCCAAGGAGTCCTATCGAACGTGTAAGATCTAGAAAACCCGAAGTGAACGGAGAAGTTCAGGGGGGTAGGCCTAAGCCCACTGGGGCTGTAGTGCCAAGGAAACAGAAAATTAGAGCGAGTTATACGGAACGAAGCGGGAGATTAGACACATTCTCGGATAGAACAAGGAGTTCTCAGAAGAAATGATCGCATGCTTTGCCTCTGATATGCCATGGATCTTACAGAAAACAGCGCGTCCAGTTATATTTCCACTGCTGCGTGTGTACTCGTTGCAGCCGTTGTGTCAGTAATAATAAGGGCTACACATACAGTCACACAGACTGACGGGAGGGACTTATGAAGTATGAGTTCAGATGGGTCCAGGTGCCATAGCATACCAAGATTTATAAAGATTGGTTCAGCCATTCAAAAGTTGATATGGGGAGATACACACACAGACAGCATGTTAATCGCATAAGCCTACTTTCATTTTTTTTCAGAATAAGAAAAGTGGGTTTAAAGATAAAAGGAAGAGCCCATTTGGGAAGCCCAGACATAAATAAAAGAACAGTATTAAAATTTTATTTTAACGAAAATGGGTGAGAGATTGTGGACTGGACTCATCTGGCTTACGAGACAGACCAATGGCGGGTTGTTTTTAAGAGTGAAATAAACTTTCGTGTTCCATAAAATTAAAGAGTTTTCTTGAGTGAAGGAATTGTTGGTTTTCCTAGAAGGATTATCATCCTTAGGGTTCGTTATTTGTTAATATTTTGTGAGGAGTAGTAACTAATATTTTTAAACGTGTATAGTAGACTTCGATCTGTAAGGTTTCATTTTCTTTCTGGTTTATTTAGGGGGGCACGCGGTAGCGTAGTTGGTTGAGGCACTATGCTACAAGCCTGGAGGTCACGGGTTCAAGTCCACATGAGGTCACTGGATTCTTTTCAACTGACCTAATCCTTCCAGCCGCAGTATGGCCCTGGGGTTTACTCAGCCTCTTAACAGAAATGAGTATCAGGAATCTTCCTGGGGGGTAAAGGGCGGTCGGCGCGTAAGGCTGAAAACCTCACAGCCATCTATGAGCCGATTATCTAGATAATGTGGGACCCTCAACGTCTCACAACCCTATGGGCCTCCACCGTCTCTTAGAGGGATAGCTTTACTTTTTACTTACTTCGGGTTTATTTAATGTAACAGAGTTAGTTTCAAGGTAGAACTGGCGATGTGTGAAGGGCGGTGCTGTATACAGAGTTTATCAGTGTTCAGTTCCACCGTGTGTCAGTGCGAGCAAGAGCTAACAAAGCGGAAACGTGTCACAGTAGATATGTGAGAAGGAGATTACATCAGGACGTGTAACAAGTTCAGTTTCGAGCAGATTGCATGTTACTGCCTCCAGAGTATTTCGAAGCTTACACAAGACAAGTTGCAATAAACTCTAGTCTGGAGATACATCTCACGCTTGTGGAAGAAGAAACTCATTGCTGGCTGTTTCATACTTGGATTTTGTCGGTTCGTTAGGGACAAGAGTTCCTAAGTGAACTTCACAGTCCTTTCTTGAAGGCTCGTGACCTTAGTAGCAAGAGTCAGCTAGGACATGAAGCAAGAATTAACTAGTTAGCAATGCAGTTATCCAACTAACTAACCAACTAATTTGCTTCCTTACTTACTAAGCCAAAAACAAAAAACCAACTCCGTGGTCTGTAGTCCGCAAGCGAACTATATCGACCGAGCGCCCGCCGCTTGTCGGCGAAATTAATGCCAACTTTTGCGGATAGAGGGTGTCACCAGCGCAACGGATCCCCACGGCCGTTAATTTCGGGTTTCTAGACCGCAGCCGCTATTTCCTTGAGATAACTCCTCAGTTATCCTCACGAGCTTAGTGGACTCCGTTCCAGACCTACTACTAGTCAGGAAATCTCGTAGCCCCGGGAATCGAACCCGGGACCTCTGGATCTGTAGGCAGAAACTCTGTCCACTAAACCACAGAGGCCTTACTTACTAAGTAATCAATTCATTAAATAACTAAAACCATGGAGCAAAATTATTTAAAAAAAATAATAATAGTTGAACTATTCAAAAAATTCCTCACGTTTTACAGATCCCGAAAGTTACCTAGCAACAGCTGTCTATTCAGGCGGTTGTAGTATACAGCTCATGCGGGGTTTCAAAGCCACTGACTCCCGGGACAGCGCGGTTTGTAACATAAAACAGCGAAAGGAGCCTTTGGTTAAATAAGGGACGTCCCGCTGCTTCGACATCATCAGGAAGTAATCCTCTGTTATCCCCTCTGGTCCAGGTTCAGGCAAGCTATGGACAAAAACAGCCTGTTTGTATGGTAATTAGAACCTGTGGTGTGACATCATTCAAGCTGGAATGGAGATTAACACCCGAGGATAAATTATTTTGATAACATATATGAAGGTGAGGAAATGTTTCAGAATAGAGCTGAAACAAGATTAACGATACATTAACGTGGCCAACTTGACGTGCCTAATTTAAAGGACAGAATCAAAGAAGTTTAACACTTTGAGATGTACGTCATTTTTACGCCTGGCGTTCTAACACATCAGATTCATTTTATCACAATTTGGAAACGATTTTCCAATTATTTGAATTTTGGCTATGTAAGACCATTCGTGATACACTCGTAACTAAATTCTGCAAAAATTCGTCTCTTGAATTCTTTACGCCTGCCTGTGGCCGTGGCACAACACTAGAATCGCTGAGGAGACATTACTGAAATTTCATATTTTGAAGCTGTTTCAGATTTCGTTAAAATAAAACAATAGTAAAGGATATTAAGATCTGTCTTTGCGTTACGCTTTTCTTTTTTCTTTTTTTGCCGTCTATGTGAAACGTTGGTTAATATTGTCACGTGTTTAGGTGACTCAGACGCAGGTTTGGATTGGTAATTGGATTTATTAACAATTTACAGGCCGTAACTACAAATACCCCTCGTTGGTGTCTTCACCTTATCGTGGTGAGGGTGTTTGTGTATGCCAAGGACCCTGAGAGCTATACCAGCGGTAGCGTAGCTACTGGCAGGGCCTCCCTTGCTGGACAGGTCAAAGGGTAGGCATCAGACGAAGAGAGACACCGAAAACTGATGCCGGAAGCAGCGTCATCAGCGGCGACTTGAAGCACAGAGAAAATGATTCTCGAGATGGTTCAAGTTCGTATAGCAACAGGCGTGACCAGAGTGGTTTGAACGGCTGTTGTACTGCGATGTGGAAAGCAAATGGAAAAACTACCACATTATCACTTTTCCTGGATAGTCTCTTTCCAAAAACAGAAGATCGCATTAAGTGGAGAAACTGTTTTGGAAGAGGCTGTGGACCTGTCGTCTGACAGATTACTGATGAATGAATGAACTACAAATAATTATAACGCTACTGCTGATTTACACAATTTACAATCACTCCATAATAATCTCATCAGTTTATTTCCACTAATCTTCTCACGCCAAGTCTCCACATGCTGACCACCTGTACTCTCCTGTGCTCCTGGTTTCAACTCGCTCCTCCAGCTTACGACTGAATTTCTACGATGAATCCACTTCTCTTACAAGTCTTCGGCACGGATCAAACAGAAAACACAGCCTCTATTGTTGTAACGCTTTCCTCGAACAATTGCATAGTAGTAAAAGTAAAATGCCAAAAACAATTTCCCGTGAATCTTCTTGTTTTCGAGACAATTACAAAGTGTGAGTGAATAAGTCATAACTAAATCATAAATCTTAATTTACTGAACATAATATTACCAGTCACCAGGACAATATTTATTTGTCTATTCTTTTCATTATTTCAGTACCTCAGATAATACGACGTCAGTGATAAGATAATTATTGAATTATACAATTTAAGAGACGTTAAAATAACCGTTCGGGGGCGGGGCATTAGAAGCAATATCCCAGCATATACCTGAAGGTAATTGGGAAGGCCTCTGTAAGGACAGTCGGTCACAGGGCAGAGATCTCGAAGAGGTACTCCCAAATATGAAACAAGTGAACTACGTCACTCCCGTTCTTCCTTCTAACTTTAAGATTTTCAGACAGAATCCGACGCTGAACCGAGACGTAATTTCGCCCAATCATCTGCGAGGTTTAATGGGAATTACGTGTTTAGGAGTTTCGAAATCCTATTTCCAGGCTTATAGCAGACCGCAAGAAGATTACTCACCTCTGCTCCCTCCTGACGTTAATTATAACTTCGTTAGACCTGTCGGTGTCTTCAATTATCTGATACAGAATTAGCACTTGACAAGTTTCAGAAATTCAAACACAGAAACGAAAGAATTAGCTAATAGTCTTGAGTACTTTCTATTTGTCTCTGAAAAGAATACTCTATTTCTGTAGGGCCCAGTGATAGAATGAGCAGTGAGTAATAAGTTGGGAAGAGTGTGGCAGTGAACGTGGCCTGATTTGAGGTACGTTATATTTGAAGTTCTCACAGTGATGGTTACGAATAGTTGTGCCTTCTGGGATATAAAGTCGTGTATTCAGTTGGAAGTTAACCGACGTTTCGGAGGAATATATCGCCTCCATGTTCAAGAAACCAGCCGAAGCAGGCGACAAAATGAAGAGAAACTTCAAATTTTATGTTTCCTCTTTCCTAGCTCGGACCTAACAGAGAACGCGTAGAGATATTGCGAAATTTTTACTGTTCTCGTACCTACATCTCTAGCAGCAACAGCTGTTAAAGCGATGTGCAAGAATTTTAGTGAGATTTTAGGTATACTACGAAAACTCATTTGCATTCTTTTCTTCTCGGAATATACATAAGATCTTATTTTCAGCACTACTCCTTCTTTGAAGCTTTAGCTGCTCTAACGTGTGATTTTGAGAAGGAAAGCAACCATACCCCGGGCGAAGAACAAGTATTTCTTCTTGTATTCTATGTTTCATTTGTGCGTCAAAATTCTTCCATTATTTTCAGTTTCTATGTTCTGTGTTTATCAAAAGGGCATTGCCTACACTCAAATTCTAATTTTTAAATAAAACGAGGAAATAATTTTCCATGCTCGAATCATATAGCGATGTCCTTATATTTGAATTTCATGTAATGTACACACATGATACATGTAACTGATATATTAATGTAATGGTATTGAAAAACAAGTTTTAGTCTATATTAACAGATTAAAATTTTCCTTTCATCTCACTTTTCGATTTGTCTTGTTGGAATAAAACATCAAAGTGACAGTTAAATTCTGATGAACATCGAACCTCTACTTCCCACAGTTCAAACTGATATCAGGGAGAGCCTGTCTCACTGTTGAATGTGTAACCGCATCTCTGTACCATTTGCGTCCTGTGTGAACACGAGTGGCGCCTCTGATGTTGGTGCGAGCGAACCTCCAAACTAGGTAGTGCAATTTATGGATTCAATTCGCCTAATTCATAATCGTCATCAGCAGTATCATCATAATCAAGATAGTTGCCTGGCAGCCAATGACTTACATCCCCTTTTGACCAGTTCAAGCCTCTGTAGTTCAGCAGTTTTTACCGGTTTCTTCAAACATGTGATTTGTAATGTTTTAATATATATAGGAAAGTATACAGACCGCCTCTGTGGTCTAGTGGTCATTGTTTCTGGCTCAGATCAAGAGATCCCGGATTATATTTCCGGCGCTACCAGATTTTCTGAGAAGCACTGGGTCTGGAACTGCGTCTGGAACGGGGTCCACTCAGCCTCGTGAGGATAATTGAGGAAGTATTTCAAGGAAATAGAGGCTCAGGTCTATAAAACCGAAATTAACGGCAGTGAGGATTCGTTGCGCTGACCACGCGACACCCTCTATCCGCAAAAGTTGGAACTAACTTGGCCGACAAGCGGCGGTCGCTCGGTCGGTATAGTTCTCTTGCGGAGTAGCCACGGAGTTTGTTTGTTTGTATAGGAAAGTATATATATATATATACACACACACACATATATATATATACACACACACATATATATATATACACACACATATATATATATATTACGTTTCTGGACATTATCCATCCTCCCTTTTTCTATCTAAAACATCCTCTTTATATTTAAAATACGTTTTGGAGACTGGATTATGTCTCTGTCTTCAGGAAAAACCTATTCGCTTGGTCCCAACTGAGTATGTTTTACCTGAAGATAGAACAATCCAGTCTCCAAAACCTTGTGATTTAAAATAAAAACGGGACGGTGTTTCCCATAAAGGCAAGACGCTGGATAATGCCCAGAAACATAACATTTGTACTGATGCACCATCTTCACAGACTTTTAGATGTAAAGTATTTATATGTTCCTTGATATTCTGTCGACATGTTGGATCCAGCTAGTTTTATAATTCAAAAGGCTGATCAATGTGGGTTCCTTTCTTAGTTCCTTTAGTATGTTTCTCCTCTTTTATGGTCTATAAATAAAACAGGCGCAAGTACATATGTCTCTATTCATCTTATCAATTTCATTTCAACAGATGTAATTCAGATATTGATTTTTGTTTTCATATTTCTTATATAACTGTAAACTAACTTTCATCAGCTCCAGTTTTTGAACTGTGATTATTATTTTAGATTTTTTTAAATATGTTTTAAATAGTAAACCAGTATAATTATTTAATGTTGGCTGGACTACCAAAATTATATTTCCGGCAGAAATTTGTCTTTTTCATAACGACCAAAGTAACTTTGGAACTAAAGACACTTAAAGAGTACAGTATCAAATAATTCCGTATATGTAAATAAATATTATGCTTAGAGGTATACACTAGAGAGTTCAGGTTTTCATGGCAATGTCTATTAAGATTACAGTCTCCTATGTTGTAGTGACATTTAGTATGGTTATATCATTGCAGAATAACCTACTCCCTCCAGTTTCAGATCCTGAAGATGGAGGCAGCAGCTTGCTCCGAAATTCTAATAATGATTTTGGCATATCACAGAATACAATAAGCTTCAATAATATTCTTTTTTTAGAGTAAACAGGGCACGTCATCAGGCTTGTTCCAATTCAGAGTTAACATCTGAAATTACGTATATAAGAACCAGTTCGCTCGCGAATTTTTTCTTCTACCCTGAAGATGGAGGCGATAAGATCCTCCGAAACGTCGGTTATCACAATATCTACACGGCGGCACATCCAAGAAGACTGCTTTCTTCATAATCACCGCCGTGAAAACCTCAAATCTTACATAATTTATTCTGTTTCATATAAGAGTTTTAACCACCGTCCAGTGTGATTGATAAAACTTATGAATATAATTTTTTCATCCTTTACATGTTTCGGTCAAAACGACCATCTTCAGAAGGATATCATCAATGTATATGGGAACTGTTATTACCATGTCATAGATATAAATGTTACAAAATTTAATTAATACTAAGATGTACGTTGATTAGTTAAAACATCTAAAAATGATTACAATTAGTTTGTTTGGAAAGTAATGTTCAATATTTGTTTTAATCTACGGCCAGTTTGGTTTGCGTCGTTATAGTTCTTCTCCTTAGTGATTTTTAGACGTTTTAACTAATCACTGTACATCTCAGTATTAGTTTAAAGATACAACATTTTATCCAGAACATAGTAATAGTAGTAGTTACTATAGGATTCTGACGATGGTGTATAACACACTGATATATTGGGTTTTTGGACTTTATCCATCGTCCTGGACCAGTGATTGAGGCTAGCTCTTTCTAACGGAACCAACAGAATAGGTGTTTTCCTTCACCTGAGGACGGAAACAGACCAAGTTTCCGAAACGTCGTGTTTTTATTTGTTATCTTAAAAACCAGGACGATGGATAAAGTCCAAAAACCCAATATATCAATAGTAATAGTAGTTTCCATATGTGTTGATAATATCCTTCTGAAGTTGGTCGTTTTGACCGAAACAGGTAAAGGATGAAAAATTAAAAATCATAATTTTATCAATCACACTGGACTGTGGTTAAAATCTTATATATAATTACTAGTGTGACGGACCAGGATGAACCAAGTTAAGTAAAACTATATATTGTAACGTGCTTTGCGTTACTGATCCCACTTCTGACACCAGTGCAACGTGTTTACGGTACNCACAGGATAACACACCACGGACATACAACCATTCTGTTAGAGTGTAGTTACTAATGAACCACTGTAAATTACACAACATGGCGTCGAATGTTAGAAGGATTAGTGAATAATAAATTCAAAGGGATCTGAGAGGAAGCGATCATGGTCTAGTTAAATAATACGAGGGTCGTACTGAAAGTCATTAGCAACAATTTTTTGTAAAGTAACATGCTTTATTATTGACAAACCAAATACACCACCTCAATCTACAGACCTTTCTTTATTTTTCCACATAATTGCCACTTCTTTGTTCACATTTCTCCCAGCGTTCTGGGAGTTTGAAAATTCCCCTTCTGTAAAATTTCCGTTCCAGCCCTCCGAAGACACTGACGCACTGCTTTCTGAATTGTCTCCCTTGTCTCAAAACGTTATCCACTCAGTTGATCCTTCACAAATCCGAAAAGATGGTAGTCAGAGGGTGCCAGATCAGGGCTATAGGAGGGGTATGGAAGAACTTCCCACCCCATCTTTGCAATTGCTTCCAATGTTAGGCGAGCGGCGTGAGGGCAAGCGATGTCATGCAGGATGATGATGTTTCGTCCCGGACGTTTATCGCGCAATGCACGACGGACCTTGTGCAGCGTCTGGACATAACGTGCAGCATTGATGGTTTGTCCAGGTTCCAGGAATTCGGCCAGAATAAACCCCTCTGCATCGCAGAAGACTGTGCCCGTCACCTTCGCAGCTGATGGCACTGTTTTTGCATTCTTTTTTGATGGAGAATGCAAATGGTGCCATTCCATACTATGCCGTTTCGTTTCAGGCTCGAAATGGTGAAACCAGCTTTCGTCACCTGTCACAATACAGGGCAAAAATCATCGCCTTCGTGTCGGTATCTCTGCAGCAGTTATGAGTTGATGGCTTTTCGCTGACCTTTGTGGTCTTCGGTCAATAACCGCGGGACCCAACGAGCACAAACTTAACTACAGCCCAAGCTTTAAATCATATCCTGTACTGCACTGTGCCCTATTCCAAGTTTTCGGGCTAATGTGTCCACAGTCACACTCCTGTCATCTTCAATGATCTCATCCACTCTCTCCTTGTTGCGTTCAGTTGAGTCTGTTCGAGGACGACCGCTCCGCGGCTCATCCTCGATGCTGATGTTCCCATCTTTAAAATATTTCGCCCATCTTCGAACATTGCTCGCACCCATGGACACACTTCCATAAGCACGCTGAAGTCTCAGGTGAATTTCTGCAGCAGGGGTTTCCTCTTTCAAAAGAAATTCGATGACAGCACGCTGGCGAAACGACATATGGTTGTCGGCCATTTTGTTAGGAGTGATACGGATCACGTGATGCAAGATATTGACGTCACAAGGCACTCAAGGTTAGCACAACAGCTGGTTCCACCTACCACCGTACTCTCTTTCGTCTGCTGTTCCCAGGTTGCTTGCAAAAAAAAGTTACTCAACACTTTCGGTACGACCTACGTACCTTGGGATTTGCCTGTAGGGACTAAGTAGAACTCCCCATGTGTGAGTCAAGATAGCCGGTTTCGTGAGAGACAACTGAACCCGGGATATCCAGAGTAGGAAGCAAGGATCTGTACACGAGGAAGAGTGTTGAAAGTTAAGGACCCTCAGTGTATGTGTTTTGCTGGAAACAACGGACATGTTTCTAGAATATCATTAGGCACTCTGACCGTCTTGTCTTATGAATATATACATGTTCCAGTAGATCGGGTTCTTTACGAGCGAGAGCTCGAGGTCCATGCTTTAAGTTTGCTTATACTGGCAGTGATCTCGTTTTCTTTCCTCTTCGGTGTATATTCAGGTGTAATATTAAATTTGAGAGCACATTTATCAGAGATCTCTACCTGTTCTGAATGTCTTTTGTGAGTCATTCAGGCATAGAAGGGAGATACGGTAATGCGTTGAGTTACTGTTACCTTCCTCCTCAAAAAGGAAAGTATCTCTTTTATTGCTAGTGGGGTGGGACTAAGTCCCTTGTACTGCGGCCACTTCTGGCCTATTTTACCAGCCCCAGATGATAGGTGAGGGTGATTGTGGAGCAATTGGTGGAATGAAGATTGACAGGGAAACCGAAGTACTCGGAGAAAACCTGCCCCAGCGCCACCTTGTCCACCACAAATTCCACTTGACCAGACCCGGGATCGAACCCGGGCCCCCACGGTGGGAAGCCAGCGACTAACCATTTGAGCTGTGGCGCGGCCCTTAAAAAAGAAAGTAACTTGCTATTCTGCATTCACAAAGGCAGAGTTTATCAGATGTTTAATATTTATTTTTCTTCAGTTCTTAAATTAGTTAACATCAACAGAACAAATAATTTAATAAAGGAATGTCAAAATCAGATTTTTTTAATTGTATACAGCAATATCCATA
>NW_019726269.1:108378-114385 GCF_002891405.2 Cryptotermes secundus
GGCTACCGCCGAAGACATTCCGAGTTATAAAGTAACAGCCAGCCGACTATAGTTGGAGTATAGCAGCCGTCGCGGTAAGAAGATCCGGACGTGTGTGCGATTGTGTAATTGGGAGCGCGTGATACAGTGATACATAGCTCCCCTACTGTCAACGTGTATACTACTGAAGACAGAGTGAACTGATTTGCGCATAGGGTTAGAAATCGTGAAACCCCGCAACAGTGTTAACAGATTAATGCGCTTAGGGTTATAAAGTGTGAAACCCCGCAACTGTGTGATAATTAATTATAGCCGTTATTTGTAGATTGTTAAATAAACCAATTAACCATCTCTACGGCGTCTTCAGTAACGAAACACGTTACACTGGTGTCAGAAGTGGGATCAGTAACGCAAACACGTTACAATATTTTATGGTTATTTTACGACGCTGAAAATATTTAGACTACACAGTACATTATAGAATTCCTCTGTCAGTCCAGGCTTTGCAAAGCAGATCATGCCTATCTTACGTATCTTATGCTACAACGGCAGCTTAGTCACTTGAACGGTCGTAACCTTGACAACCGCCGTTTAAGCCTCTCACATTAGCAGTATCGTTCCACAGCCTGTTTGATTATATACTGTGACATGAAGGATGCAAGCACGAAGAGCAGACACAGGAAGATATCAATGGCCAGGCAACGACAATGTAAACACTTTTCCTCGGGCAACGAATAACCACGGAACAACAGAGGAATTATTGGAAGCGGTGTTATCTAAGCGGTCCATGGCACTGACGAGGCGAGACCCGACATTTGGAGCAGCGGGTTAGGTGCGAAACAGTGGCCAGCCGGTCATAACGTGAGAACGGAAGCAGAGGGCATTGTTGGCATCCTTTACCAAACAAAGACTGGTGAAGATATAACAGACTGGGAAGATTTAGCATGTACAGTAGTGATTTGTAAAATTTATAAATAAGCGAGACTGTTAGTTACTTGTATATACGTCTCAGATTTCAATAAATCCGATTACCAATCCAAACCCCCTGTCTAGTCACTTATGCGTGACAGTACTTATGCTTTATATGAATCAGAACGCTGGACGTTAACGGTAGGACAGATGAGAAGAATGGAGAAAGCGGAAATAAGTTTTCTCGGGGAGGTCGCTGGTTTCGTAATGGCCGATCATAAAAGTAGGGAAGACATTAGAGAATATATGGCATGAAAAGATACCTGTATTATAATAAATACTGCCGAAAGGGATGGCTGGAGCATTCTGAAAATAATCCCGAACTCGCTGTATCAATTTAAACCGAAAAGCGGAGGTTGCTAGGGGCTTGAAACTGGAAAATGGGTGGAAAATTTTTCATACCTGTAATCGGAGCAGGGTAAGATCTTCATTTGTTTTGCTGATGAGGATGATGAAAAACAAAATGGGCTACGTTTTAAAATATCGTTATTTACATATACAAATTTCCTTGCGTTATACTCTGTGTCCATCAATGGAAGACCGACAAGCGATGTGGTTATAGTGGAGAGGGAGTTTCAGCGAGTGAACTGTGCACTGGCGAAATTGGAGCTTCGTACAGTCAACTGCACATCTTCTTCGCAGGTGAAATACGTAAACCTATAATCTACAGAGTGAATCGTATAGAACCGGCCCGATGAATTTGCTAATAATTCCGCAGGTGATGCATATAACCGCTCACAATTACGACATATAATAATCCGTGGGCCGTGCTGAGTCGAATGGTGTGCGCATGATCCGGCAAGTGGCAGCCCTTATGCTGCAAGGTCAAGGACAATGCCGAAACGTGTCTGCAGTGCGCAGGCGACAGTCATGGAGTTCACTATTGAACAGCGAGTGTTTCTAAGGCCTACTTGAAAACGGCAGACACTTTCAACACCTGCTCTGATCACGGCACACAAACCAAGATATGTGTAAATTACTTTAATATCTGTACGGTATATTTTATATTACACCTCATTTCGTCGGGCCGGTTCTATATGACTCACCCTGTATTTGACCAGCAATACGATAGGTGACTGAAGACGTATGAAATTCAAACTACATTAAATTTTAAGATTCTTACTTACTTACTCATGAAGCTGAATCTTCTTGAGAAGTTGTCAATTCTGCAGCAACTCAAGAACTTCCCAGAATTTTATGGAACCCGAAGGTTCGTTACCATGTTCACAAGAGCCCTCCACTGGTCCCTATCCTGACCTAGATCAGTCCAATCAATCCCATTCCATCCTATCTCTCTAAGATCCATTTTAATATTGTCCACCAACCTACGCCTTGATCTTCCCAGTGGTCTCTTTCCTTCTGGCTTTCCCACCAATATCCTATACGCATTCCTCATCTCTCCCCCATTCGTGCTATATGACCTGCCCTCCTCATCCTCCTTGACTAGATCATTCTAATTATACTTGAATTTTAAGATTCTGTTAATGTTAATTATCGATCACGGCAGCTGAGGGGTCTAAGGCATGTACTGTCCTTGCTCGCTTGTAAGCCAGGATCGTGGGTTTGAATCCCACATATGGTGTGGGTGTTTCGTATGTGTATGTGCTAATGCTGTGTTTGTGTTGTCCTGTGTTTACGTAGAGGCTTTGGGAAGAGCTGATCACTCGTCCAAGGTGTTCTACCGTCTGTAAATATGATCATGAAACTGAAAATCACAGGCCAGGGTCCAAAGGTGGTTGAAAAGCCAGTGGAAAAAGAAAAAATATATATATTACAACATGTCTGGGAAATATCAAATTAACTCAGATTTTCAATAATGAATTATGTACTTTACAGGTTGTAAGAAAACGTTTGTGTCGATAGAACATTAGTAAAAATGTGTGTTTTGGACATTACCCATCCTACTGCTTTCGTACAGACACCATCCCGTTTACTTTCCAAAACACAACGTTTCGGAGACAGACAGAATCCAGTTTCCGAAATATTGTTTTGAAAAAAAATAAACAGGACGGTGTTTTTAGATAAAGACGGGACAATAGATAATGTCGAAAAAATAATATTTGTACCTCTGAAAATTACTGATCTCTTTCTTTAAATTGAACAAGACGTTCGACGGTCACGGTAGCCGAGCGGTCTAAGGCATGCACTGTCTTCGCTCACTCGGAAGCCGGGATCGTAGGTTCGAATCCCACACACGGCATGGATGTTTAGTTTGTGTGTGTGCGTTTTTCTGTGTTTGTGTGCAGGTAGAGGCCTTGCGACGAGCTGATCACCCGCCCAAGGAGTCCTACCGAATGTGTAAGATCTAGAAACACCGAAGTGAACGGAGAAGTTTGGGGCTGTAGTGCCAAGGAAAAAAAAATAAGACGTTCTGGGAAGAAGTAATCACCTAATTTCTTTCGCACGACACAGACAACATACAAAACGACGGATACAACAATTCTTCTACTTCTGCTTGTATATTTGTTGCAGCGGTAACGTTTTTAGCGAACCGTTGCCTAGCAGTGATTGGGCGATTGTCACTGAGCCGTTTCCTAGCAACGAGAGTGGGATACACATACAGAGACACAGATTGATGAGAGGGACTTATGAAGTAGCAATTGAGAGTGGCTCGGGTGCCATGATATACATACCAAGTTTTACAGAGTCTGGTTGGAGCAGATACGAGTGATACACGTATATATAAAGAGCATAGTAATCGCATAAAGATACATTAATTTTTTCTAAATAATGAAAGTAGGCTAAAAATTAAAAGTTTTTAGCTTATAATAAAATCTATTCATGAAAAGAATGACTACAGCTTTAGACACATTTATAAACTTTGGAAGTAGAGGTGTCATTTTAAACAAAATCCTGAAACAAAAATTAAAAAAAAATTATAGTATGTAAGAAAGTAAGTCTCCGTTGGCCGCGCCACAGCTCAAGCGGTTAGTCGCTGGCTTCCCACCGCGGAAGCCCGGGTTCGATCCCGGGGTCTGGTCAAGTAGGATTTGTGGTGGACAAAGTGGCGCTGGTGCAGGCCTTTTCCGTGTATTTCGGTTTCCCCTGCCAATCTTCATTCCACCAATTGCTCCACAATCACCCTCATCTATCATCTGGGGCTGGTACAATAGGCCAGAAGTGGCCGCAGTATAAGGGACTTAGTCCCACCCCACTGGCAATAAAAGAAAGCCTACGTTACTGCTTCCATAGGGGAGAGTCCTTTTTGAAAGTCCAATAGTCTTTCAACTAGTCAAAAAATTAAGCTCGGGCCAAAGGTCCACCACCAATACGACTATTCGAAACGTCGGTTTGGTCGACTTTCTTTGAATCCGGCTTCTAATTTAAGTGCCCCTTGTAACTAGAGGCGTCAGTCACTCAGAAAGTCGAACTGTTCATGGAAGAAAGTTAATTAAAACGGAGTGCTAAGGACAAAAGAGCTCTGTGTCAGATTGAAACTAGAAGCGTCATTGTCATTTCAAAATTAGAACCTAGTCTCTGAGGGGATTTGGCAAAAGTTTACTGACCAGAGTAAAGATCGCTGAAATTTTATTCGGGAAACTGTTGCGGTTATTGCCATTATTATTGACTTCGGAATGTAAAACTCCATTGAAAAAAATTATGTCTACTGGAAACATTTCTTGCGATTGAAAACCGCCCTTTCAAAGCGATAAAATTAATAACTCGAAATTTAAAAAAAAAAAATACAGTTAGATGCTAAGAAGGTAGAACCAGATCCTGAGCCAGAGCAATCCAATCCATACCATCCCATCCTATCTCTCTAAGGTCCTTTTAATATTGTCCATCCAACTACGCTTTGGTCTTCCCAGTGGTCTATTTCCTTCTGGTTTCCCCACCAATATCCTATATGCATTCAACGTCCCTCCGGTTCGTGCTACATTCCATGATCATCTCATCTTGCTTGATCATTCTAATTATAAAGTTAATAGAAAGTCCGTCGAGTGTAACAATTTGTTAACTTTGTGATTGATAGTGTAACGGACCAAAATGAAACAATTCAAAATTCTAATTATACTTAGAGAAGAGTACAAGTTATGAAGCTCCTCATTATGTGGTTTTGTCCAACCTCCTGTCACTTCATCTCTCTTCGGTCCAAATATTCTCCTCAACACTCTGTTCTCAAACACCCTGTCTATGTTCCTCCCTTAATGTCAGAGATCAAGTTTCGCACCCATACAGAACCACAGGCAAATTTTTAGTTTTGTATAACCTAATATTTATGATTTTGGACAACAGACGAGAAGACAAAAGGTTCTGGACTGAATGGTATCAAGCATTACCCGAGTTCAATCGCCTCTTAATTTCCTCCTGAATCGGGTTTCGATCTGTTATCGTCGTTCCCAAATATCTGAACTGTGCCACGTTTTAAAATCATTTGTTACCTATCTTTATGTCGTGATTATGTCCTGCATTTTGTTATTCTAGAGTGGATACAGTACATTAAATTATATTTAAGGAAGACTGCGAGGAAAGAGGCCAAATTAAGAACGCATACACTTATTGCAGAACCGGCCCTGCAGGGCGGCAGTTACACGTGAAATCGGTGAGACGGTAAGAGAACAGAAGTTTCTGCGATCTCTGACTGATGAAACGAGATCTGATTTGAGAAAAGAGAGAGGAACAAACAAACGATAGATGAGATACAAGGATATAAAAGGAAATGGCATAACCGTATACGAAGGATACCTCCTGAAAGTCTGCGAAGACAAACATGTGTTAATTGCTGTACTAGAAGAGGGGACATAGAACGTCCAAGAAGACGAAGGGCATAACAATTTTTAGTGATTGAGATTACCTGTTTCTAATGGGCCAAACTGAGTGTCTTCACCCTCCTCCACCTGAGGACGGAAACAGATCCAATTTCAGAAACGTCGTGTTTTCTGTTCTTTAATACCGGAGGATAGAAAGAGTCCAAAAACCCACTAATCGGTGGCTTGAGTCCACAGGCGAACTATACCGACCGAGCGACCGCCCCTTGTCGGCGAAGTTAGTGCCAACTTTAGCGGATAGAGGGGGTCGCGTGGTAAGCGCAACGGATCCCCACGGCCGGGAATATCGG
>NW_019726269.1:114414-141299 GCF_002891405.2 Cryptotermes secundus
CAGTTATCCTCAAGAGGCTGAGTGGACCCCGTTCCAGACCCACTACTTCTCAGAAAATCTGGTAGCCCCGGGAATCGAATCCCTGGACCTCTGGATCGGTATTCTACCTGTTGTACACCATCGTCAGAACCATTTAGAATCTATTAACATCTTTACTCCTCGAACAGGTCATGACTCAATACTTGGAGCGACAGCGAATTTAGATGAGCGAGCCGCGAAAGAAGATTTGTCACGAAATGGAGTAGTTTCGCGCTACTGTCACGCTTTATAGCTCTGCAAAGCGAATTGATGTTTCGTATGAGACGTATATATAAGGCTTTGCAAAGTGAGGTGCCGAGGGTCGAGTTCAGTTCTGTCTCTTCCGTGAGACAAGCCTTGAAGCAGAACAAGAGTTGATATTTCTGTCCGAAGCATCCTGTAAGTTATCGTATTACGCAAAATTAGATGCAATTTGCTTGTAGGCGAAACAGAGATGAATTATTTATAAGTTAACTCAAAAGGGATTAAAAGAGGAAGAAAGATCCTGGAACTGTGACGTCTGAATTATGGAAACGAATGTGTCCCGAGATGAAGGAAGCGACGCTGAGATGACGTCATTATATCTTACAGCAAGACGGATTTCTGCGCTGGATGCCTGGGGTATTATATCCTTCAGATAAGAATGGATTTCAATTACCATAAATCCAGAAACAAAATACCACAAACCGAACTACGAAGTCGAGTAACCAGCTAACGTTTGCAGATCCTTCGGTTCAGCTGTAAGACTGGAGACAGGCTGTCCTCCGTTCCTCCAGGCAAATACCAGGATGCTACCTAAAACTGGGTAACGAGTTGTTAAATAAAGGCAAAGCTATTCCTGTACCAGGCCGTGAAAGCCCGTAGGGTTGTCAGACGTCGAGGCTCCCACATTTTCTAAACAATCGACTCACAGATAATGGTAAGTTTGTCAGGCTTATGCGCCGACCGCCTTTTATCCCCCACAAAGATCACTGGTACTCATTTCTGTTACAGGCTGAGTTGAACCCATGGCAATAGTGGGGCTGGAAGGATTAGGTAAACTAAAAAAAAACACCACATCGGGACTCGAACCGCGAAATTCAGGCTTGGAACACAGTGCCTGAATCAACTACGCTATCGCGTGCCCCGTTAAATGAACTTCACTTAAATTAAAATACCTAACTCCATATTCTGTTCAGTATTCTTTCCTAAGCATACGGATAAATATTTCATCCAGTATGGTCCTCGCCAGCACAGTCGTTCTTGGTTTCGGGCCCCGTCGAAATCCATGACCATATTTTTGTTCTTTCAAGACTTTTATGTATTTTGATATGTGGCCTCCTTTTCGAGAGAGGTGAGGGTCTCACTACTGACGGTCACTTCCCCCCTACTGGGAAGTCACTCACTCCTCTAAATGCTTCGTAACTGGTCCGGTGAGGTAATATTACGTTCGCTCTGAACAGCATATGCTGTTATCAGGTTGCATAGCCCAAGTTCTGGATACGTTATGTGTCCATTATAAATATGAAGCTCGGACATGCACATTGAAACGACGCCAATAAATGAACACTGCATTCACGAAGAAATGTAGAGCAGATTAAACTAAGAGCACGCTCAGAATCCTCTGCCTTCTCACCCGCCACACGGCAACGTAAGCATTAAACTGCTCCAACAAGCTATAAATTTACCTGTTACTTGTATGACGTGAAACTTTTCTCTCAGATTAAGGGATGAACATATATTAAGGGTGTGTTGAGAATATTTTGACGTAAGAGAAAAAGAATGAATAGAAAAACGGAATGAAATGAAAAATAGACAGGCTCATAATTGGTACTATTCGCCAAAAATTTATTATAATAATCAAATTAAGGAGGATAAGATTGGGGGGACATGTAGTGAGCGAATGAGATGAGAAATGCACACAAAAATTTAGTTCAAAATACTGCAAGGAAGAGACCACTTGCAAGCAGATGGTACAGACAAAAGACAAAACATAAAGCTATCCCTGTAACAGGCCGTGGAGGTCCATAGGTTTGTGAGACGTCGAGGCTCCCACATTCTCTAGACAATCAGCTCACAGATGGCGGTAATACTGTCAGCCTTAAGCGCCGGCCGCACTTTAGCCACCAGGAAGATTTCTGGTACTCGTTTGTGTTAGAGGCTGAGTCGACCCCAGGGCCATAGTGCGGCTGGAAGGATTAGGTCAATTAAGAAAAATAATCCACTTCATCGAGACTCGAACCCGCGATTTTCCAGTTTGTAGCATAGTGCCTCAACTAAGCTACCGCATGCAAGTAGATGGTATGATATTATTAAAGCGGATCATGAAGAAATAGCATATGAGATTGTGGACTGGATTTAACCATTCGTTCAGTGACTGGGTCTTGGAACACGGAAATGAAACACAGGATCCCATAGTGGAATTTCTTTGTTGGGCGAGAGGTTTTGCTTTCATTATGGACTTTGCTACATGAAGTGGGGGAGTTGAAGAAAAATCATAAAACTGCCACGGGGAAAACCATAAACTGGTGAAAAAAATTCCAAGCAGCACTCCCTGGAATTTATTAATCTTACCTAAGGCCGGCTTATGAACGGTATTTAAAAAAAAAGCATAAAATTTTATAGACCACAGAAACAAAGTTCGCGTCTCGGCAGTGTAACAAGGCGCCATACCCAAGCAGAACAAAACCTGTGCAACGGCTTACAGGACATCTTTACCGCATTAGCCGGAATACAAGGCGAGATTTTCTTCTCAGATATACCGTACTTACGCATGTATAGGCCACACATTTTTTGCCAAAAATTCAAGAGGAAAACTGGGGTGCGGCTTATATTCGAAATATTCGAAATCACACTTCATTTAAAAAAAAATTATATTCATAATTAGTAATACAGGGTGCAATACTCCTGAAATAATATTCCAAGAAAATTATTTTTTCTATAATTTGTCTGAAAATTGTGCTGCGGCCTATACACGCACGCGGCCTATACATGCGTAAATACGGTATTTCCTCTTCGGGCACTTAAGAATAGATATGAAGTAGATTATAAGGATTTTTAATAACATGATTTGTTTAATCCGTCTTGCAGTGCGTACACTTATCTATCTTCTTCTCTCACTCGCACTACATGTTTCGGCATAAAAATGCCATCTTCAGGTGCTACTCAATTCACGTCAAACTAGTACATTGTATGCCTTGTCTTCACTTNAAGGCATTTTCTCTTTATTCTCTTTGCTTACAACCCTGCAGAACTAAATTACATATTCAATTCTATGAAATATTTTTTTTTAAATTTGTTTCTTCATTGGACAAATAAAGAGTTGCCTTGCATTCTGGCTTATACAATACGTAGAGCCTTGTGTAAAGTGGGCTAATCACTAAAAATCCAAATTACTGACTTCGCATCGAATATTGTTAAATTTTCTTAATTATTAAAATATTTGAGAGAAATCATTTATGACCTAATGCAAAGTCAGCTTTGTAATGTGACAACATGCTTAAGAATTAAAGTTGTATTCTAAGGCTCTATAAAGTTCTTTAATGCGAAATTTCACAAAAATTTAATTTAATACTGACCTACGTGAAAAAAAAAAGTTCATTTGTGACCTTGTTGAAGTAAGGTTTTAAAGTGTCAATATGGTTACAAACTCAAACATATAAATAAAGTTGAGCAAAAATATTTCGCTTGCAATTTCACAAAATTTTATAAACGAAAAAAAAATCCATTTATAATCTCGTGTACTGTAGGCTTTGTAATCAGTGAACATGGCTGAAAGCTGGAATTGCGCAACAAATTTTGACGAAAAACTCGAGGGAATTTGAAAAAGGTCTGTCCAACAATTCAGACGATAATAACTAGGTCACAGAGAGACAGATATTACCTCTGACTCTCTGACGAAGCCTAATAATGGGAAGTGTTTGCCCACCGTTAAGTGGGTCCCTTGTCACCACGGCATTGAGGGCCCTAACGTTCTGAATTGAGTAAACACTGCCCACATACAAAAGACTGCTATAAATGTACTGAATAAGATGTCGCAGGCAGCCATGATGTCGGCCATCTTGGGAGTTGGGAGTAGCTTAACGAATGCTCACTGCGGTATGCTGTGTGCTAAGAAAGATCTCGAATGGGTGGACCTAGGAACGGTGAAGCTAGTGAGGAAATGATGTTACAGACTGAAGTATTTCGAGATTTATACAGGTCGGTGGGAAGTCCTAGGGTTACGAAACAGAAATATCGGACATTGTTACAAGGTGTATATGTTATTAAGACGAGGCGATAAATAAAGCACACAGGGTTTTATATATACTGAGTGGGGTGAGAATCTGGTAGAAAGTGTATACTTGTTAAACCGAGGTGTTGAGAGTATAGAATGGATTTTAGGGGGAAGGAGCGTACCATCGATACGAGAATTAATGTAAATGAATATTAAAGTTTTAAGAATTTAAAATGTAAATTGGTGCTGGTTTCTGTGCATTGCGGGCAGATGTAGAGCCTAAACTAATTAAAACTCCGTGGTTTTAGTCCGCAAGCGAACTATACCGATCGAGCGACCGCCGCTTCTCGGCGAAGTTAGTGCCAAATTTAGTGGATACAGGGTGTCACTTGGTCAGCGCAACGCATCCCCACGGTCATTAATTTCGGTTTTATAGAACGGAGCCGCTATTTCATTGAAACAACTCCTCAATTATCCTCACAAGGCTGAGTGGACCCCGTTCCAGACCCACTACTTCTCAGAAAATCTGGTAGCGACGGGAATCGAACACAGGGCCTTTGGATGTGTAGCCAAGAGCTCTGACCACTAGACCATAGAGGCGGTCAGCCTAAACTAATTAACCACATAAATCATAAGCCTGTCATTTATAATAAAATCTGCAGTTTTCAGAACGGAGAAAAATTTTATCATGGTATTTTGAGGTATGACACAGTATAGTCTTGTAAGCTGTTACCAGTTTCGGAGAAAAAAACTGCCTGCATGAGGGTGGCCATTAATACCACAGTCATAGAGGCAACAGCTTCTTGCAAAACGTTTGTATACGCTTATCAGCCTACATGTTATCATGTTTCTTCTGTTTACTTATTAGTGAAATATTGACTATATTTTACTGTGCTTGAAGGCTGCAAGGAATTATGGGATGTTTATGACATATTCTTACGTCATCGTCCACGAATTATTAGGAAGTGAAGATATCTGATCTCTGCCTGGATTCGAAATAGACTCCTTATTCATAAGGATCTTTTACAATACCTTCGGCAATCCTGGCATAACTCACTGTAAAACTTTTCCATTACTTCAAAATATTTATAATCAACTTCTGTCTACTTTTCAGGACTAAAAGTGAATTTCTGTAAAGTGACAGACTTTATTCTGTAACATCTCATAAGTTCATCCTCTCTTCTCCCTCAGTTCCCCTGCTTTTATCAGAAATCCCATTGTTCACTCACAGTAAAGTCACTGGGAGACTTCTCTACTGATGATTCAATTTCTATTTCGAAAGCTCACTAAGAGGATTATAAAAACAAGAAAGTGGTAATATGTTACAGTAATTGTAGGACTTAGAGTCTCATTCGAACGAGGAGTGATTATTCCCAATTCCATGAAAACTGAATATTATAAGAACGGGAATAAAGATGATAATTACCTTATTATAAGTACAAAGAATCAGAATCACTCTAAGCCGTAGTAAACACTAATCATTTCATTTGCCTCTAATATGCCTGTTTTAAGACGCCACGATTGCATTTTTCAATCCTTTCAAATCAGAACAAACAAACAAAAACAAATTCCGTGACTTGAGTCCGCAAGCGAACTATACCGATCGAGCGACCGCCGCTTGTCGGCGAAGTTAATGCCAACTTTAGCGATAGAGGGTGTCACGAGGTCAGCGCAACGAATGCCCACGGCCGTTAATCTCGGTTTTCTAGACCGGAACCGCTATTTCCTTGAAATAGCTCCTCAATTATCCTCACGAGGCTGAGAGGACCCCGTTTCAGACTCACTACTTCTCAGAAAATCTGGTGGCGCCGGGAATCGAACCCGGACCTCAGGATCTGTAGCTAGGAACTCTGACCACTAGGCCACAGGTGCGGTCTTCAAATTAGAACATGCACAAGAAAACATAACATACTTTAACTTCATGTTATTCTAAATATCAGGTACAGACTGGTTCTTAGTTTGTTTGACGGTGTTCCTTTTACAGGTTTCACAGCGCAGAATTAATTAATAATGAATTATGAGCAACAATTTGATGAAGTATCTGTTATGTGTTCCACGGCTGACACTGAATTCTCCCGGAGAGACTGAATAAAAACACAATCGTCTTCAAGCAGAGCAGTCGGTATCCGGGTGCAAATTTTAAACTGCAATACACATTTGGAGATCATTGCCGCTGCAGGCTCTGACCTATCAGAATATGTATAGAAAAATTTCTCATATATAAAAATATTTGATTAGATTTCCGAGGAAGGAAAGACAGATCCTGATTCACACTCAGATCCTTAACCGATTCATACTGTGGGATGTGATCCCGAGGGTAAAGCTGCTGAAGCCTAAAGCTGACCACGACGTTATTTTTTTTTAAAGCTAGTGGAGTGGGACTAAGTCCTTTGTACTGCGGCCACTTCTGGTCTATTGTACCAGCCCCAGATGATAGGTGAGGGTGATTGTGGAGCAATTGGTTGAATGAAGATTGGCAGTGGAAACCGAAGTACTCGGAGAAAACCTGCCCCACTTGACCAGACACGGGAGCGAACCCGGTCCGCCGCGGTGGGAAGCCAGCCGCTTGAGCTATGGCACGGCCATATTATCTACGTTATCAACGGTCTCGATTTTCAATAGAGAAATACACTGTATGTCACAGTATTTAAGGGCTAGTGTTGTTATCATTAAGTGAAAGTGAAAACGTCGTGATGACGTGTATAATGAGCTGATAAACACATGTAACCACGACAGGTGAGCTGGCTGAGATCCCATCAATCATTGTCACTTTCCCTTTCATGTAATGCTAAATTATTCGGTGGCCGGTAGAGGAACAGAGATGTGGTGGGCACGACTCGTTGGAAGGCGGCCGCATTGTAAAGGTGCCCATACACGTACGAGTCCGGCTCGCCGAGCTTGACTCGGATTAATTTCACCACAAACGCATGAGCTGATTCCCAACTTTGCGACCCACACACGGACGAGTTTGGCTCATTGGAACCCGAGCCGAGTAGGACTTGCGAGCTAGACTCGTACGTGTATGGGCCCCTTAAGGTGAGAAGGGAGATAAGAGGTAGATGTCTCGTACAGACATACTGTGAGGTTGAGAGTGGGTGGAACTGCACGGTTTCGGTTTTAAACGCGTTGAACATTTTGGTGTTGCTAGCACAGAGGACAGACAGACAGACATGCAGCATAAACCCTATTTATCCTGTCAGGGACAACGGGAAAATGTTCTGACAGAGCAATTTTCACAGCGATTAAAATTGCACGTACGTTGTGAGGGTAGACTTTCAGATCCCTGCCCCAATTGACGTGTCAATCAATTTCAGCTATGTACAGTACAGCAGTGCAAATTTTTAGGAGACATGATTGAGTGCTTCATTTGTAAGTACAAATGTGCGATAGCTATGAATTAAAAGATTTTAGTTAAATCTCGTGTTTATGGTTCATGTATAGGGGCTCACGGTTTGTCCATACAGAATATTTTTGTATTTTATCATTATGAATGTTAGTGGTCAGTGTTGGTCATAGTTACGAATGGGGGTAGAAGATACAACTATAAAGAGCAGCTGATGATATGCTTATGTCGGTATTACAGTGTTTACCTTTGCCGAATAAAAAGTTATAGCATGCCTCTAGATAGCGCATATCAATGTGTACTGTTATTCAGTCCTGAAGAATACCGCCTTCTGGGGTGTGGCGCTGTGTAGATATTGTGAGAAACGTTTCGGAGGAACGTATCGCCTCCATATTAAGTGTAGAAACATCGTTGCAGACACCTGTTCATGCTGGTTCCTCGCTCGCGGATCTTTATACTCTGAAGATTGAGACGTTACGTTACTCCGAAACGTCGATTCACACAAGATATACACGGCGCCACATCCTAGAAGACGGCATCCTTCATAGTCACCGCCGTGAAAACCTCAAATCTTACTTATTAAATCCTGTTTTTTATCTCAGTTTAAGTTTTCCTTTCCAGAACTTTTTAAATTATCGCTTACGTATTTACTTACTTACTGACTTAGCTCTTGACTCTCAGGTACTCAGCTCTCTTAAGGGCGGATTCCAATTATCCTCATTTATTCGTCTCCTGCATCCATCTCTTCACTTCCTTCCCCTTTTAAACAATTCCTTCCATTTTACAGTAATTCCAATTTGGGCTTTTAAGTTATTGAAAGTGGATACTTTTGGCGAAGTTTACTTTAATAAGCAAATGTTACATTTTTTCTATCTTGTAATAAGCAGAACAGGTAAAATTGTCCGTGCTTAACTAATTAAGCGATACGCCATGAAGTCGTATGGGGGAGTGGATATATAGATCTTGACCTAGGCACTAGTTGGAGGTGATTGTTCAGCTTCACGCCCCGTCCGCTTTGCCCCCCATACCAATCGAATGGAAGTTTGGGTGGACCCCAGAGCCAGTCTAGACAACGTGGATAAAATTCTTAATCACACAGACTCGAACTCCGACCCCTCATTCGTCCATCCCGTAGCCAGTCGCTATACAGACTACGCCATCCCGGGTCCTTCTACCTTGTAATGAAATGTTCAGATCACAAAGTGACTGCCCTTCAAACTGTTATATGTTTTGTTATGCATTAGCTGTTTCACAATAACTTAGCAGGCTTAAAACGGACTTTGTTCGTAAAGCTCGTAATTATGTCCACGTCAGTAACTTCGCTTGAGGTTTGATGTAACTGGATTACGTTGAAATGCCTGAGATTTAATCCTGTGGTGTACATTTGCCTGTTTCTCAGGTATAACGTACACGGAACCGTAGGGAAACCTTGATGAGTTCATACGAATTACTGTGTACCAGATACAAAGATCAGTGATATCAGCATGCCATCCCCTTTAAAGGACAAGACCTGCGGCGGTAGGGCGAACTACGTAACATTATGAACCCGATGGCCACGCTGCTGTCAGACAGATCTAGTTACGGTTCTGTATTTCAGCATCCTGTTGCAACTGTTCACATTAGCGTCCATCTGTCTATAATCCGTCTAAATTGCAACACTATTTATTTTACACTTCAGTACACTCTAACACTACATGTTTCGGCCCGCTGTGGGAAAATGGCGACAGACCGCCAGTGTGAGGGCTTGCACTTACATTATCAGCTTGCGGATCCTGTCCACTGGCAGGTTTTTGTGAACACGGTAATGAACTTTTGGGTACCGTAAGTGTGGAGATTTTTTTTAATAGATGAAGGAATATTACTATTCCATTTGTCATTTACAAGATTATCAACATCTCCGAATTTCTCATTTGGAATGAAAATTGGTATCTACGAACCGCAGGCAACTTGCCTCCCTTCAACCCCTTGTTTCGTTCCCACGAGAAGGAATGGAAAAGCTTAAGAAGGGAAATTATCTCACTGATCAGTAATTGTTTTTTTTTTCATCTCATGCATCCTCTTGTGTTACAATATACAACTTCTTTATTAAAACCGTCACAACACAACTATATTGAGGTCAGTGCCTAGTTTGGCTCTGGTACACGTTTCGGCTTTTAAAAACCATAATCAGGCAAATACATGGCTAACATATATATATACATAATATAAATACATATATATAATACAAAAGTTAGCCGGTCACGGTAGCCGAGCGGTCTAAGGTGTGCACTGTCTTCGCTCGCTCGGAAGCCGGGATCGTGGGTTCGTCTCCCACTCAGGGCATGGATGTTTGTGTGCGTTTTTCTGTGTTTGTCTACAGGTAGAGGCCTTGCGACGAGCTGATCACTCGCCCAAGGAGTCCTACCTCATGTGTAAGATCTTGTAAACCGAAGTGAAACGGAGAGTTTCATGGAGGTAGGCCTAGGCCCAAATTGGGGCTGTAGCGCCACAGAAAAAAAAATACAAAAGTTATAGTATAAAACAAGAATAAAATTCTTCGTGTGACGCTTTACATCATCGAGTCAGTCGTTGGTTTTTGTGATTTTGTTGTATTCCCACGGACAAATTGGAGTATTCTATATTTTGTGTATATATAAAAAAGTGTTTTGGAGGCTCGTGATGTAGATGTAGTAATATTAATGTTAATTACTTAGTCGGTGCCTCATTTTACAAAGTATTGTCCGCTCTGTAGGGAATGTAAACAACGACTATACTATACTACACGTATAACTTTTGTTTTATATAATTTATTGTATTTTATTGTATTACAGCAACAGTTCAGTTGCGGGAAAAATAATCTGTGATCGTGGGTCTCAAGGGGTCGACGCCAAGACAAACTGATTTGCGGTAAATCACCAGTCGTAAAGTAACGCTGACTTTGACTGGCGAGAGAGTTATTGGTATGATATAGCTGCTGGAATTTAGTCGTTGGAGAAGAATTGGAAGTCGGCCTGAGATGGCTTGTGTTATAATTATGGTAAGCTTGGGAGTGTTATAATTAATTGCAATCACGACTGGTGAATATCCAGTATATCGACTCGCCAATCCAAACCCCGTCTACTAGTCACTAATACGCGTGACAATATCATTTGAGCGCACAGAAATTATAATTTTCTCTTGACCATAAAACGAAAAGAACAAATGTATCTCTAGTGCTCTGCGTGTGAACTGAAATACATTAAATAAAATCCTTCGTCCGTTTCATGAGTTTATGACGTCACCACACCTGTTCTGAATTTCATGTAGGCCTTCAGTGAAATTGCTTTGCGCTCTGCAAATGCTGATGAGTGTTTAGGCATGCACTGGGTTTCATATCGGATATAATTATTGCAATAATGACACTGCAGTTAAATTGGAATTGGTTTATCTTTCCTGCGTGCGATCTTTTTTTCAACAGATCATAATATTTTGTAGGCTTACATTATTATCTGTCAATTGTTTCAAATCTTGAAAAATTACTTGGCTATCTACAATTCCATGATTAAAACCTAAAAGTTTACAGCCTTGGATAAAAATGAACGCCATTTAATCCGATCAGGATCAACTTCAAAATACATATCCATAAGCTAATTTTAGCATTTGTTTTTGTTTAAATTCGCTTAGTAGGGGGGTGGAGTCCAACTGGGTTCAATCGGCACGGCGGCCACTGATTGGCCTATTGTAGCCTGCCCCGGGTGATTATGATGATGAAGAATTTGGTGGAATGAAGATTGGCAGGGGAAACCTAAGTACTGGGGGAAAACCTGCCCCAGCGCCACTTTGTCCACCACAAATCCCACTTGACCAGACCGGGATGGAACCCGGGCCGCGGCGGTGGGAAGCCAGCGACTAACCGCTTGAGCTATGGCGCGGCCTATTATTTGTTACTTAAATCTCAAACTCCCGCTTGCTACTTTACACAAGTTCACTTTTCCATGTCAATTCCGTGTGCCTCTTCCAATGGTCCGGCTAGGAGAAAAATAAAGAAGGTTCTTTCTAGTTTATATTATTATAGAGCTAAAAATTAATGCAACATAAAATAATACTTCTCTTGATGCTTCTTTATTAACCTAATTCCCGTATTTTGAAAAAATAAAAGCAGGCTTATGTGATTACCATGCTGTCTGTGTTTACACCCCTCCCATTAACTTTGAATGGCTTAACCAATCTTTACGAAACTTGGTTATGTATATCACAACACTTGAGCCCATTTCAATGGCATACATCATAAAACCATTCTACCAGTCCATGTGTTTATATGGGTATCCCTCTATCACTGCTACGCAACGGCTCGGTAAAAACGTTACCACGGCAACGAATTCGCATATAATAGTAGAAGAATTGTTTTCTATGCGTTCGATATCATATCAAAGAAAGTAGGCAATTAATTCTTCTCAGAACCTCTTGTTTCTTAATGCTCGTGGCAGAATTACTCTGAAAACCTGATCCAGTAGAGTAGGAGAATAAGCAGCGTCCGAAATTTTATGTTTCGAAACAACTGGAGAAACTGGCAATGTTTAAAATATCGGTCGAAACAATGTGGCCGCGCCATAGCTCAGGCGCTTAGTCGCCGGATTCGAGCCCAGATCAGGTCATGTGGGATTTATGGTGGACAAAGTGGCACTGGGGCGGATTTTCTCCGAGTACTTCGACTTCCCTTGCAATTCTCATTCCACCAATTGCTCCACAATCACCTCATCTTACATCTGGGGCTGGTACAATAGGCCCAGTTAGTGACCGCCGTACCCAGTGGACTCAGTCTCACCCCACCTCAAGAAAAAAAGGAAACTCCTCGCCGTCGTCAGAAATCGTGAGAACACCGCCTGATTTAAGAAAAATAACTTTACATTAAACGCGCAGAGTACTTACACTGATGTATTTCTTATGATTTTCAAAGTAGACAGTCCCTATTTCTATAAACAGCATTAATCAGTTTGTTTTTTGTGATGGGGACAAGTGTTTTCTGTGAGGTAGAAACCGAATTATGAGAATTTCAGCTTTCGAGCGGTTAACTGTTAATCCCTGTGGTGTTTGGTTTCGCACAGTCTGTACTTCTTGTAAGCCCAACGTCACCTTGGACTGTGGTTATTCTTGTCTTGTGGGTCTCAGTGGGGAGTAATGACGTAACTGGTGACCTGAGTGCTCGTAATTAACGGGCATGGGGCACATTACCTTTAATTAAAAATGTGTTTTAATTGAAAATCAATAAAGCATGAAGCAATTGCTGATGAAATATCGAAAGTGTCTGTTCTTATCGGGTTTCCTGAAATGAGATATGTTGAAGTAATTAAGCTGCTTGTCTCTTAAGACATTCATATGAATATACAATCGCCAATGAACAAAATTGCTTTGACAGGCTGGCATCACATATTATTTCTATTATTCACCTTCGTGGTGCCGCAGTGTGATCGCTTTATGCATTATATAATTGACAACTACAGGTTGATTTCTGTTCAATAATATACTATTTGCCGGTCAAGGTAGCCAAGCGGTCTAAGGCATGCACTGTCTTCGCTCGCTCGGAAGCCAGGATCGTGGGTTCGAATCCCACTCGGGGAATGGATATTTGTGTGCGTTTTTCTGTGTTTGTGTACAGGTAGAGGCCTTGCGACGAGCTGATCACCCGCCCAAGGAGTCCTACCGTATGTCTAAGCTCTAGAAAACCGAAGTGAACGGAGAAGTTCATGGAGGTAGGCCTAGGCCCATTGGGGCTGTAGTGCCAAGGAAAAAAAAATATATGCTGTTTAGTGTCACCTAGCAACAAGCCCAGAGGCGGAGAAATTAAGAACACTGGAGAGACGAAATGGTTTTAATTCATAAGGGACGTAGAAATAGCGCAGCCAGTATAGCGACTGGCTACGGGCTGGACGTGAGGAGCCGGGATAGCGCAGTCAGTACAGCGACTGGCTACGGGCTGGACGTGAGGAGCCGGGATAGCGCAGTCAGTACAGCGACTGGCTACGGGCTGGACGTGAGGAGCCGGGATAGCTCACTCGATATAGCGACTGGCTACAGGCTGGACGTGAGGAGCCGGGATAGCTCAGTCAGTATAGCGACTGGCTACGGGCTGGACGAGTCCCAGTAGGATGAAGAATTTTCTTTCCTCCACGTCGTCCAGACTGACTCTGGGGTCCACCCAAGGGTACCGGGTAAAGAGAGTGTGACGCGTGAATTTGACCACTCACCTATAGCTAGTGTCGAGGTCAAGACAATGTTGATCTATACATCCACTCCCCCATGCGGCTTCATGGTGTAGTGCTTAATTAGTTAAGTACAGGTACAACTTTTTTTCTCCTTGGCACTACAGCCCCAGTGGGCCTAGGCCTACCTCCATGAACTCTCCGTTCACTTCGGTTTTTCTAGATCTTACACATTCGGTAGGACTCCTTGGGCGGGTGATCAGCTCGTCGCAAGGCCTCTACCTGTACACAAACACAGAAAAACGCACACACACAAACTGAGTGGGATTCGAACCCACGATCCCGGTTTCCAAGCGAGCGAAGACAGTACATGCCTTAGGCCGCTCGGCTACCGTGGCCGGCACAGGTACAACTTTACCTTGACCGTTATGATAATTTAAATATGTCATAGTGACGCTTTCCGTGACTCGGTTCAGAATTTTTATCTTTTTAAATTCTATCAGAAATTGCAAAAAATAAAATATACAAAATTATACTTTCATCTTGTTTGAATGGGTAAGGAACTTGGTCTCGAATCAGGGGAAGTGCATTGATTAATGGGGTCCGAGAACAGGACTTTTAGTACAGTATCTGGAGTAAAGACAGAGGGAGCATCGTGACGCCGGCAAAATATGCATCATGGAAGCTTCATAAGTTGTATTTCTATTTTTCTTCTTCTTACGGGCAACTGATGGGAGCCCTTGAATGTGACAACGACCCATCGCAACGTCCCCACGCATAGAAGACAACATATAGATAGAAAGCGGATGTACGGATGTACATCTATGTCCAGAGTGGGATTCAAACCCATGATAACATTGACAGCGCTGCCATAAACTGAAGGCCTATATTCCATACTTCACTGTTCCCAAAATTACAGAGATAATTTCCGTTGGTAAACCTGAATGCAAAAGACAATTCCCAGTATTTAACGAAGATTGGAGGATGATATTAAAATGGACCATAAAGAAACATAGTGCGAGAGTATGTAAAGTTGCCCATGTGCTTAATTAATTAGACACTACGCCATAAAGGCGTGCGTGGGAGTGGCTGTATAGATCAATTTTTTTTTTTACTATGAGACTAGGAGGTGAGTGGTCAGCTTCACACCTCGGCCGTATTAACCTCGGGAATTAATCCACCGTACCCATTGGATATGAAACTACGTGAACCGTAGAACCGGTCTGGATGACGAGAAGTACAGAAAATCTAGCCCCTACTAGGAATCGAACTCTTACCCCTCGGTTGTCCAGCCCGTAGCCGGTGTGTACTGGGTTCATTTGACTCAAGACAGGAAGAAACGGTAATGATCCTTAGTTTCAATAAGAGGCCTGGGATTCCTCACATTCTCAACTCCTACATGGCTCTGCTGCATGGATCAGTCTGTTCTGTTCAGCCTGGATAAGGTAACGAGCAGGGCCCGGATTCTGATGACATGTCATCTTTTTTTCCTTGTATCCTATGCGATGCTCTTAAATATATAAATCTCGGATATGAGCTGCTGGTTACAGCCATGTAAATTTTATAGCTATTTTTTTTTTACATTTTTAGGCTTAAAGTCATTTTTGGTAATTTTTTGGAATTTTAAGGGTATTTCTTGTCATTTTTGGCCATTTTAGGGAATTTTTCTCCATATGTTTTCTGAAATGTGAATAACATGGAAGCGAAATGTTCTTTCTTTTCTCCTTTAGGTCATTTTTCTGGATTTTTTCGGTCATTGATAGATCATTTTTTGAATATATTCAGGTAATCAAAATCCGGGCCCTGGTAATGAGAAATTCGCATTTGGACGTTGGTGTTTGTACCTGTCATGGTTTCGAGTGTAAGACTAATGCACAGAGCTGCAAAGTTTCTGTTTGAACTGCCACTGACTCTGCCGCTTCCAAAGCAAACACTTTTAAATTAGTCCCGTTTCATATTCTCAAAGCGCTCTCAATTAATAATCTCTCTCAATGAGAAGCTTACAGTCGCTCAGCTATTCATGAAACTCCAAGTTTTTTGTGATACACGAAGGGTTTGTTACAGTTTTCAAAACATCCTGTCTCAATCTACGCGACTTCTGCCCATAACCCCACACATCCATCTGTATTTCTTTAGAATAAGTCTATATATATATATATATATATAGTATTTAGGAAAAACAGATTTTGCTTTCCCCCTATAACTCTGTGAGTAGTCAGGACAGCTCAGTCGGTATAGAGATGGGCTACGGGCTGAACGGTCATGGTTCGATTCCCGTCACTCCAAGATTTGGCTCTGCTCCATAGAGCCCAGACCGGCTCTGGGGCACACCAGTCTCCTATCCAATGCGTATCCGGTGTTCTTTCCCCGGAACTAAAACAGTAGGGACGTGAAGCTGACCACTCACATCACCTAGTGCCGAGGGCAAGAAGGTTGGAGCTGTATCTCCGTTCCTCCATGTCTTCATGGCATTGTACTTAACAAATTACGCACAGGAACAACTTTACCTTCTTAACCGTAACGTTCAGACTGGCTGTGGGGCCCACCAGACTCCTATAAAATGGGTACTGCGTTGTTTCCCCGAAGATAAGGAGGCCGGGGCGTGAAGCTGACTACTCACTTCCATCTAGTGCCGAGATTAAGAGCAGTGGAGTTATACATCTACTTCCCCATACGTCCCATAAGTCCCAGGAGAAATTTACCTTTATTTCTTTACAGTTCACGCTTATCGTCGACCTCCATCTAGAGCTCCCAAGTTGTATCTTGCCGTAAGATTTTCAGATTAAGGTCTATACATATTTCTGATCAAGAGCCAGGATATCTCAGTCGGTAAGCGACTGGCTACAGGCTGGACGACCAAGGGGTCGGAGTTCGAGTCCCAGTGGGGGCAAGAATTTTCACTTCTCAATGTAGTCCAACAAAGGCTCTGGGGTTCACCCAACCTCCTATCCAAAGGGTACCAGCTCTTTCCCAGGGGATAAAGCGGCAGGGGCGTGAAGCTGACCACTCACATCCAGCTAGTGCAGAGGTAAAGAAAATGTGAATATATACATTCACTTCCCATACGTCTTCATGATGTAATGCTTAATTAGTTAAGCATAGGGACAATTTTACTTACTTACACATTTATGATGGGGGCACGCGGTAGTCGGTTGAGGCACTATCCTACAAGCCGGAAGGTCGCGGGTTCAAGTCCCGATGAGGTCATTGGCCTTTTTTCAATTGACCTAATCCTTCCAGCCCCACTATGGCCCTGGGGTCGACTCAGCCTCTAACAGAAATGAGTACCAGGAATTAATTAAATAATTCTCCTGTGGAGTAAAGCGCGGCCGGCGCGTAAGGCTGACAACCTTACCGCCATCTTTGAGCCGATTGTCTAGATAGTATGGGAACCTCAACGTCTCACAACCCTATGGGCCCTCACGGCCTGGTAGAGGGATAGCTTTACTTACTTTTACACATTTCTGATCTCTGTCATGCATATCTCATCCTTCCAGACTTGACCATCTTATGGCACATAAAAGAAACGGCGTCCCCATTGTAGAAACCAAGAGGTTAAAGCTGTTTAGAGAAATAACAGCTATTCTGAGACTCATAAGAAACCCATAAATCTATATCTCGGGTTAAATGTTGAGTTAGTTAACGTTAAGTCTGAAATTGATATATACAGGGTGTCCCAGGAGGAGAGTCTGTATTCTAGGAGGTCACAGTATCGGCCAATCTAAGCAAAGAAACGTATACGTACATGTGTCCTATTGCGAACGGTTTCCGGGATAGGGCTACTTCACTGCACAGCAGTTAGTGTACGTCAAGATGCACTCAGACGAGCAGTACGCCATGTCCTCACACGAGCTGCACTCTGCACTGATGCTGATGGTGGAATTTTCGAAACTGTCTTATACGAGGTAAACTGTACCAACTTTGTCACTTGAACAAGAAATACCGAGGATAGAAACGTACGTAATCTCTCTTTCTTATCAACAATTTTGGAATTGCACAGTGAAATAGCTCTATCTCGGAAACCGTTCGGAATAGGACACATGTAGTTATACAATTTCTTGCTTAGAATGACCAGTACCACGACCTTCCAGAATATTGATTTATCCTCTGGGGACACCCTGTATAGTGACCATTTTGCTTTATGGGGTTGATAACAAGCTCGTTTAAGACCTTGGTCCTGTCGATAATATGTACTCTTAGATACGTATACTCGAGAATATCCAACGTTATGTCTATCTGTTCAAAATTAAGTGAACCTGATCTCTTTTACAGTGCAGATACTGGGCTCCCATATTATGCCAAGTGGTCACATTGTAGACTGAGGAACAGAGACGGCCATCAGAAAAGGATTATAAATAATCCTGAAATGTATACATACGCTCAAAGAGTGAGAATATGCATATACAAGAGACATACGCCCAACAAATGAGAACATACATATACAAGAGACATATGCCCAAAGAGTGTGAACATATATATATGAGACATACGCCCAATGAGAACATGCATATACAAGAGACATACTCCCAACAAATGAGAACATACATATACAAGAGACGCAGGCCCAACTAGTGTGAACATATATACGAAGGGGGCACAAACATGGACGCCGCAAAATGAGAATAACACGGAATGTAGAGAAAGTTTTATTCCAAGACAAACACATTTTAGGGAGAACAACCATATGCAGTAGCACGGAAATTCACTGACTTACGTTCTGGGGCAGTGCGACAGTTTGAAAAAGTGAATAACTGACTGAAAATTTTCAAGTATTCGTACTGCCGAAACATTTAGCAGTTGATGTGATTTTAATGTTATCTTAAATTATACAGAGAATGGGAGAAGTTCTAAGTTGCATTATAGAAGGAGGTGAATGAATGCGTGATTGACGGAAAGTACTCCTTAATTAACGGAGATAGTCACGGCATGTAGCACTCATGGAAGTAACTAAGAATGCATACAGGATTTTAGTGTGAAAGCCAGAAGGAAAGGGACCACTATGAAGACATAGTAGAAGTAGGTTGGAGGATAATATTAAATGGATTTTTGAGAACTAAAATGAAGTAGTATGGACTGGATTCATCCGCCTCAGGTTAGGGAGCAGTGGTGGGCTCTTGTGAACAACCTTCGGGTTACATAAACTTTTCGGAAATTCTTGAGGCGCTGCACAACTGACAGCTTCTCAAGAATAACTCAGCTCCATGGAGTCAGTTAGTTTCCTAGTTTCCGGAGTGTCCCGTCAGGTACACGGATTTCTCACATTATGGACACGCGTTTGAATTTCTCATGGGACACGGACGTGTGTTTTCTTGCAGCTCACGCTTTTACTCGTTATGATTAGGCTTTTCTTAGCCTTGCAATTTTTTTTAGGTGGGAACGGCATTGGCGCCATTTAATTTAAAGTTCGGAATTTGGAAGTACAACGTTGAGGTGTCACTCAGTATCAGAAGGCCCAGGGCAAATTTCGTGGAAATCGGTCAATCTTAAACCGGGACATGTGGACCGCATCTCATTTTGTCATAAATTTATTATGTTTTCTTAGGAAAAGGCAAAGCGGCCTCCTAGTCTAGAGGTAACGTTCCCACGTGACTCGTGGTACGCGGGTTCAAACCCGGCGGAGGTCGTGGAATTTTTAAGGGCGGAAAAATGCAGGGAACAAGTCCCCCGGGAGGGACTTTAAGCCGTGGGTCCCGTGTCGTAGCTTTACGGCACGTAAAAGAACCTCATATCTCCAAAGGAGGTCACTGAGCCAAATTCAAGGACATTTCCCGCCCAACAGTAGTCTCTAACGCCTCTGATAGATGGGGGAAGCATTATAGATACCGCTAAGCCAGTAGAGGCCGAACTCGCTGGCTCGGTCGGGACTGATGGTACTCACAAATATTGGTAGGGTATAGAGACTGGTAGAATATCAGAGGGAAAGCACAATGGACCAATACTGGTCTAAGTGCATGGGGAAAACTTTCAGAATTTGCTGAGACCTTCTCTAGGTTAGGGAAAGTCATGCAAAATGAAGCGGAGCTAAGGGACAAAAATAATTTAAATGCATCGACCACAGAACGCTATTCCCCCCCAGTTTACGGATTCCAAAGAATTCATAATGTAATAAGTGTAACTTTTTCGTTTATATTAAAAACTGAATTTAACATGGTATTCCGAAAAAGACAATATTAAAATGGATCTTAGAGAGCTAGGATGGGGTGGTACGAACTGGATTGATCTGTCTCAGGATAGAGACCAGTAGAGGGTTCTTGTGAACACGGTAATGAACCTTCGGGTTCCATAAAATGCTGGGAAGTTCTTGAGTGGCTGCACAACTGGTGGCTTCTCAAGAAGGGCTCAGCTCCATAAGTAAGTAAGTAAGTAAGTATTCCGAAAAAGAGAACACTCACATTCCTGAATTGTTAATGTGCAGATATCTGAAGCTACCAAAACGTAATGAGATTCCTTGGCTTATACAAATAATGATTTATCAGTCGCAAATCTACGTTTGTGTTCAGAACATAACGACGCTGCTGCTTCGTATACGGGATATCTCTGTTCAAAGCCCGGAACAGTAGGTTCATTAAAAATTAGGTTACGACAGTTTCCTTCCACATCCTTACTATCTCGCAGGGACGTGATCAATATTATTTAACGTTCAAGTTCTTATTCTGAGGAAGTCGTAATATTTTTTTTTCATTACGAAGACCAAATGATCATTTCTATTTGGGGAAACAGTAGCAGTTTCATTCTGAGAAACACGCGAAACATAAACACATTCTGTGCGTGAAATGGAATGTTTTTAATACTGTCACGTGTTACAGTGACTGAAGACGGGGTTTGGATTGGATGTTGAATTTACTGTCCGTTTACAGGCCGTAACTACAAATAACTGTAGCATTACTGCTATTTCCACACTTCACAAAATCATGCACATGTCTTTTCCAGCCCGCAGTGTCTTCATTAGTAGTTGCCTGATGACGGCTTCTAACAATGGCTATTCCTCTGTTTCCAGCCTCAAATCCTCTCTGAATGGCGGCTAAATCTCTCACTGCCTGAACTGACTAACTCCCAGGCTGGCGGCCATTTCACATCAACCTTCTAAATCTTCTCTTCACAGACTGACTTTAACTGAGCACTCTTGCAACTAACTGTCACTGACTTTTTTCTTCAGACTCCCGTACAGAACTGGGTTGGTCGCCCAAATGACTTCCTTATAACTCTTCGGCACGGTCTGCACACATAACACCGTTAATTCTAGTATGTTGTTTCCGCGGGAATGTGTTTACCGACCTGTTGCCTAGCAGCGGCCGTCTATTCTTGCATATTAAGATTTTACTGCATAGCAACAGACATCGTTCTGTTGTCTATTTCGCGGCCGTTCCTTAGAAACGAATGCTGTTTCAGGGTCATTTTCCAGCAACGGTTGTTTCTCTGGTTTCACAGTTCTTAGATTGAGTAAATATGCCACAATATTAAAATTGGCGATTACTATAGTTACAGTTAAGAATAACCGGTAATTTTACTTTTACAATTTTCAAAGTAGAAGGCTCTTAATATGCTCATTTGATAATAAAGTAGGAAAGAATGTATTCTATATAGTATTCAACTATTATTTTGAGGATTAATTATCTATTTTGTTCCACGAAATTTAAGTACCCAATACTTATATTTGTTTAAATTCGAAATAAAAGATCACAGAGTAACCGATATATATATCATTGTTCATTCC
This sequence comes from Cryptotermes secundus, assembly GCF_002891405.2. Classification (NCBI taxonomy): domain Eukaryota; kingdom Metazoa; phylum Arthropoda; class Insecta; order Blattodea; family Kalotermitidae; genus Cryptotermes; species Cryptotermes secundus. The sequence goes on from NW_019726269.1 coordinate 135,843, forward strand.
GCGGTAGCTTAGTTGGTTGAGGCAATATGCTACAAGTGGGAATGTCGTGGGTTCGATTCCCGATGAGATTTGATTTCTTTCAGTTTACTTAATCCTTTCAGTCGTATTATGGCGCTGGGATCGACTCAGCCTCTAACAAAAATGTGTAGCAGGAATCTTCCTAGGGGTAAAGGGCGGCCGGCACGTAAGGCTGACCTCACCGCCATGTGTGAGCCGACTGTATAGAAAATGCGTGAACCTCGACGTCTCACAACCTTATGGACCCTTCGTGGCTTGTTACAGGGATAGCTTTACTGTTTTTAGATTCTATAAAATTTATATATAGAAAATCTGTATTGGTTTTCAGACAAATTAAGGGAACAGACTTTAGTGCTTATATTCTGTTTCGTTCCACAGAAATTAAGTATCTATTATCTGTACTGATTTCAAATTGAAATGCAAAAGAACATTTCGTCACACAGAATTCAAGTATCCAATGTTTGTAATGGTTTCAAACTGAAATGTAAAAAGAGTATTTCTGTGGCAAACTCCGAGTTACGTGTACAATTTAAAACTCATACGAAGCTAGTACGAACCATATCCGAAATATATCATAAAGCGTGGAGACTGTCTCTTCCAGTGCGTAACACATTTCACTTCCGGTATTGCAGTAAAATGTTGTGAAGACTGAAACCTCTTGTCTCTGTAACCACTTTCAGTTCTATACACTTCACTCGAAAAGAAACCTGGACATGTTTGATGTGCTGTATATCCAATAGTGATTAATAGCTGTACAGCCAAAACGTATTACGCAACTTCACATACTTTCAAAGCCATAAAAAGGGGAGATAAAAGCGTTTAGTCACTGCCATGTCACTGCGTGAAGAGATGCTCAGTATTGAGGATAAGTTCTATTCGTGTACCAGCACAATTCCAGATCACTCTTCAAGGACAAAACATCGGCAAATTCGAAATTTACCAGCCCATAATCTACTGTAGCTGGTTCCTATACTCACATATTGTTGTAGACATTACCTAGCAATGACCGTTTACTCGCCGTTGTTAAGGTCGCGGGTTCGATTGCGATGAGATCATTGGATTTTTCAATTGACCTAATCCTTCCAGCCGCACTGTGACCCTAGAGTTGACTCAACCTCTAACAGAAATGAGTACCAGGAATCTTCCTGGGCGGTAAAGGGCGGTCGGCGCTTAAGGCTGACCTCCCCATCATCTGGAAAGTGTGGAAGCCTCGACGTCTCACAACCATATGGGCCTTTACGACCCGTTACACACCTTATCAGCTGAAATTCTAGATAATTTGACGAGCAACCTAATAATCGATCCGAAATCCATTTTTATGATTTATAAGCGTCATTAATTTTGTTTATTTAACATCGCTGTCAGTATCTCAGATTGTACAGTGTCGAGTGATAGTGAATAATGAATTTTAAAGGATGTGGAAGAAAGCAGTCGGAGCATGTGACTGAAGGGACTGAGTAAAAGCAAGAGGATCTCGACTCCAGCCAGATATCTGAACTCCCTAATTAAGAAGTATGATTGCTAACCGCTCCAACGTGGTCAGGTATGAACACGTGAAAAAAGTGAAACAAAATTAACAGTAATTCGGAAAATTTTAGTGGAGAAGGAAACGCTGTGGTGGAAATAGTTATTAAGGGGAAGGTTGAAAGTTGTTCGCAAGTTTTCCCGATAATAAAACTAATTCAATAACATTCATTGTTCTCATAAGACACGTTCTGCCACGCTCCTACGGTAATCAGTTAAGGTTGTTGGCAGGTTTCATGACTTTCATTGATAAGAATGTCGGCCTCTTCTTACGAACAATTACTTCTTTTTTTCGAATACCACAATACACAAAAATGCTTTAACACACTGTAAACGCCTTTCATCTTGTCAAAATATTGTGAAGGCTGAAAGAATTTGCTCCCGAAGTGCACTGAAGTTACGAGCCGCGACCTATGAAGTGTTGACACAATTATATCTTTGAAACCTGATATTTATCAAAATTCAGTTCCTACCTCGCAGGAAACACAATAAGTCTCCATTACAAGGACAAACCGGCTAATGAGGTTTACGAAAATAATCACAGTTTATTGTGACAGTCGTATGAAACAAATACAGCGCACAGGGAAAGCGCAGAGGTTTTTAATGGTGAACAAGTGATAGCATAGTCACTCTGCTGTAAAGGGCAGGCGATAGACTTAAAACTGTACAGCGATTATTTGCTCAGTTTTCTTAGGTAAAATGTAGGCGGCCCGGGTTCGATCTCGCGTATGGTCAAGTGGGATTTGTGGTGGACAAAGTGGCGCTGGGGCAGGTTTTCTCCGAGTACTTCGGTTTCCCCTGCCAATCTTCATTCCACCAATTGCTCCACAATCACCCTCACCTATCATCTTTTGCTGGCACAATAGGCCAGAAGTGGCCGCAGTACAAGGGACTTAGTCCCAATACGTAACTCAGGTCTCAGTAAGAAGCAATAAAATTAATTCAGGCTGTTCCTTCTCTCTTAGGGGGCCCATACACTTATGAGTCTGGCTCGCGAGTCCGGCTCGGCAAGCTTGACTCGGATTAATTTCAGCACACACGCATGAGCTGAGGCGACCCACACACGGACGAGTTTGGCTCAATGGAACCCGAGACGAGTCGGACTCGCGAGCCAGACTCGTACGTGTATGGGCCTCTTCACCATCCCTCTTACGTCCTCCTCTGTCACCGAAATGAACCTACCACTTCCGAGCACAGTAGTTACCATACGAGTATGTACCAGCTGCTTTAGCATTACCGAACTCTTAAGATGGAGGTGTCAGTTCTTTGGAAGGCTGGTAAATCCCAAAGCGAGAGCCTTCCTAATTGCGTTTGTGTATTTCGTTTGATTCTCGGAATAAAGAGCAATTATTTCTCTAAAGAGCATTAACTGATTAATATTTCTGTTTCCTGGAACCCTGGAATTGAAAATTTAAATACTACTTAGATGTGTTTCAGTTTCCAGAGGATTCTTCTATCCATTGCTAAGCTTTAATGTTCAGAAATCTCTATTTGTGGGAAGACTGCTTCTACTGCCTTCAGGAGACCCAGCTTTTCTGTATCCTATATTCATATGAGAAGGGGGCACGCGGTAGCGTAGTTGGTTGAGGCACGACGCTACAAGCCGGAAGGTCGCGGGTTCAAGTCCCGATGATATCATTGGAATTTTTTTAATTGACCTAATCCTTCCAGAAGCGCTGTGGGCCTGGTGTCGACTCAGCCTCTAACAGAAATGAGTACCAGGAATATTCTTGGGGCTAAAGGGGGGGCCGGCGCGTAAGGGTGACCTCACCGCCATTTGTGAGCCGATTGTCTAGAAAATGTGGGAACCTCAACATCTCACAACCCTATGGGCCTCCACGGCCTGTTACAGGGATACCTTTACTTTACTTTAGATTCATATGATACACAATACTATAATTAAAAGGTGATAGGTATAAGAGACCCTGTAAATGTGGTAATTTGTTTCAGTAACTTTTACTGAAACATCAGAGGGATATGAAAATTTTGGAAACAGTCATATTCTTCCCATTTAGGTATGGAAATCCTCTGCATTTAACCCATTAAAAATTAATTTCTTCTGGATAATAATTACAAGAAATCCTGGCAAGAACTAACAGCCTACTTTCATTTGATAGGACACGGACCGCGAAGAAAACTGCGTCTCCAACAATTCTTTATTGTCGCTGGCACGTATTTAGCGATTTGTTACCTAGCAACGATACAGATAGAAGCACAGACACACGCCTCGAACAATTCTTCTATGCTTGCGTGTATTCTTTGCCGTAGGAACTTATTTACCGAGCCGTTGCCTAGCAAAGAAAGGAGGGACATGTTTTATCGAACCTTTGACCAGCAACTATAGGAGAGATATACTTACAGACAGGATGATCGGAGGGATTTATGAAGTATGCCGCTGAGACGGATTCAGGTGTCATGATATACATACTAAGTTTCATAGAGATTGGTTGAGGCATTCAACAGTTAATAGAGGGAATTAACAGACACACGGCCACACAGACACCATGGCATCGCATAAGCCTACTTTAGGAAAGTAGAGAAAATTACGCCTCAAAGAACACATGGTATGCCACACATTATAAATGCTAACTTCTTAATGAAGTTACAGGAAACAATCATTGTTTATTCTGAGAATCAAACGAAACTACACATATACACACACATGCTTACCAAAGCGCAGAGTTACTGTGGTGGTATATGCTGTTCTCTAAAAGGCTGACTACATTATTTCACTTCCTCACATGTCATCGGATAATCTAATTAAACTGCAGTTAATTGAAGCCTTTATCTGTATACCCTTTAACAGCTTTGCAGATAATCTCTTACGCTCCTTTCGCTATCCCACTCTCTTAGCGTAAGCATTAAACAAACCGGGAACCGCTAAATGGATTTTCGTGAGATTTCATACTGGGAAACTCCAACGAGATTTCCTAATAAATTCCAATTACATTTAAAATCGGGCAAAAATAACGGACACAGCATATACACGTAATGAATTATGCGCATGTCTGTGCGCATCTCGAGCTTATTGCGCTAAATATGTATAGGCATTAAATATAAAAAAAAAGTACAGAAAAATAAAACATCTTACATTCAATACACTCCATAAGTAAGCTATATCTTCTAGATAATTAAATAAACTCGGCTTTACATAGATTTCCTAACATACAGGCTTATATTCAACACTAAAGAGCGATCTTATATATGCGAATATTACCGATATTCCTTATTCTCAGTAATAACTATACTGTGACATATAGACCCATTGTTAGGCAACGGCCGCAACACACACGCGGCCAACAATACAGAAGCTGTGTTTTCTGTGGTCCGCTTACGGACTGTTGCTATGCAACGCACGCTAAACACATCCTCATAAACGCGGTGATGTCAAACAATAGAGGGGCTGTATTTTCAGCGTGGTCCGTGCCGTGACTATATACGGAAGACATGGAGTCAAGGGAATGGGAATACAACGGCGTACAACAGAGTAAACAGAGAGCATGGGAATGAACACTGAGTTCTCTTATCTGTTGGAGATAGCCACGGAAAGTTAGTAATTGAAGAAGAATTAGAAATCAGCCTGTGAAGTCTTAGTGTGATTAGAAGGTCTAGTCGCAGTGAGACTGTTTTAATTCCGTTACCAGGATACGACTAGTGAAGACTGAGAATCCTAGTGCGTGTGTAATGGTGATCTGTAAATTGTGTAATTAGTGAGAGCGCTGTATTTATTTAAGTACGAGTTGATTGTATAAGATAAAAATAAATCCAATCATCAAATCCAGAACCCGTTAGTATTAGACACGAACCCCAGACACGTGACAATACCAAGATTCCTCCCACATGAATGTTCGGTCTATGTGTAGTAAGATAACTTTTTCTTTAAATTCGCTTAGTGGGGGGGGGGGGGGGGGCCAA
>NW_019726269.1:141312-170561 GCF_002891405.2 Cryptotermes secundus
GGGGGAGTCCAACTGGGTCCACTCGGCACGGCGCGGCGGCCACTGATTGACCTATGTAGTCTGCCCTGGGTGATTATGATGATGAAGAATTTGGTGGAATGAAGACTGGCAGAGGAAACCGAAGCACTCGGAGAAACCCCGCCCCAGCGCCACTTTGTCCACCACAAATGCCACTTGACTAGACCCGGAATTGAATCCGGGCCGCCGCGGTGGGAAGCCAGCGACTAACCGCTTGAGCTATGGCGCGGCCCGGTGTAGTAAGATATGTCCACGCATCTAATTAAAATTAACTGAGTGTACAAATATTATATTTTTGGACATTATACATCGTACCTTCAGACGGAGACAGAATCCAGTCTCCGAAATGTTGCGTTTTGAAAAATAAACAGGACGGTTTTTAGATAAAACAGGATGATGGATATGTCCAAAAACATATTTGTACCATCGTCACGAAATTTTAGATCTTAGAACTGAGTGTGTTGCCGAAGTCTGCTTCTCGACCTTGAATCATTCTACACAAAATAAAATGTTTAATTTCTTTCAACAAATTATCTTAAAAATGAAAAACAAAATAATTCTTGTTTACATGATTTCAGCCTTGGTATGTTTGCCGTGACGATATTGAGAAGGCACATTTGAAATGCTTGCATTTATCGATGACTTTGTTGCAGATCACCAGTTTTGAGTTGTTTATATGAAAGATCGTCAAAAGCTAATAGTGTAATGTAAATCTGGAGACTGTTGAATTTTTTCGCTGTGCTCACGTTTAATAATTTATTTTAATTAACAACTAAATATCCTGAACGAAAAAATATTAATTTATTTAATTTTGGGGATAGCTTTGGAAACCCAGTCAGCATAAATTGGGACGAATTGTTTTATTTAAAAAGTTTAAATTAAAAATTTCGTCCACCGTAGGTAGCTAAAATTTGTAATCACACGCAGTGGCAGGGAATAGCAAACAGGGAATATTTGTTTGGGATAGGAAAGGGTGTTTGTTTCGAAACGGAATACAGTGATAATTACTGCAGTGAAAGAGTGCGTTGATTGGGTATTGGAGTGGTTTTAATTTAACCTCCCTCTCGGATTAGGCTCAATGATAATACGCACTGCGAGAGGAATTATAAGAATATGGTACTGTCACGTGCTAGTGACTAGTTATTGGATTTACTGAAGGCTTGTATTTCGTAACTACAAATGATTATAACATTATCACTAATTACACGCTATATAGATCATTACAACTACAGCATATATAAAATCTTGTTTTTATTGCCTTCACTAGTCCTTTCTTAGTAGTGGCTGCTAACAACGGAGGTTCCTACGACCAATTACGAACTGCCACTCCTCACTAGCGGCTTGCGACTCACCGACTGCTAAACTGCTGCTGACCTTATCCAATGAAGTAATTCTCGGTTCCGAACCTGGCGGACCCATAATCATATTTCACTGGATCATTACTCTGCGAGCCATGCAGCCCACTAACTGTCTGATTGAATGTTAAGTTGCTGCTGGTCCTCGCCAGCACAGCCATTCGTAGTGCCGAGTCCCACGGGATTCAAATCAGCGACAATGGGGAAGGTCTTTCTCCCGAACGCAGGTTGGTTCATTAAAGACAAAGTCACAATCACGACGCCAGTCTGTTTTTGGTCGCTTAAATTGTTGCTGCTTTCGCCAGCACAGTCATTCCTGGCTTCAATGCCTAGCAATGGCTGCATAAAGAACACCTCGGCCTCTATTGTTACGTCAATATCTGTTTCCGCGGAAAAGTGTTTGCCGTCCCGCTGCCTAGCAATGACCGCCTCTTCTGGTTCCACTATTCCGGCTTTAAGCCGTCATGTCACAGTATTCTATCTGAAACTCTAAGCCAATCTAAATAATATTTAAGAATATAGTTCACACCTCAGGAGCCAGGGTGGCTCAGTCGGTATAGCAACTGGCTAGGGGCTTGAGGATTGAGGGGTAGGAGTTCGAATCCGTAAGGTCAAGAATTTTCTCCTCCACGCCGTCCAGACCGGCTCTGGAGTCCACCCAACCTCCTATACAATGGGTACCGGGGGATTTCCCGGGGATAAACCGGCCGGTGTGTGAAGCTGACAACTCACCTCCAACTAGTGCCGAGGTCAAGAAAATGCGGATCTATACATCCTCTCCTCCACATGGCTTCATGGTATAGTGCATAATTAGTTAAGCACAGGGACAACTTTACATTTACCTTATAGCTCACATCTCATAAATACGCATTTTATCTCGACCAGACTACACGGTGTCACTTCCAAGAATACAATATTCTCCATTGCTCTTTAACTTCCCGTCTATGAAGACCGAATAGTCACTAGATTTATTTAACACTGATTTGAATATCAATGTCACTGACTGCGTTAATTCTTGCTCCTACTTTTTCGGAATTATTGAACATTTTGTTCATGGCCGTACTTCGTACGAAACTGATGATATATATTGCTTCGCCAGTTGGTGCTGACAAGGCTAGATATTTCTGTCACGGAACCTTAATTAGACGCTACGCGAGTTTTCCACACCGGACACTGTAATTTAAAGCGACGCACGATTCAAACTGCCAAATACAACAACTAATAATAATAATAAAAAAAACTTAATGGAGAAGAATACGGTAGTTAAGTAGCTAGTCAAGAAATGTCCTAACTTTTATGTACCCAGAGTATTCTTCAACGCCTGGTTCATATCTTAATAGAAAATTACTAATTTTATTTATTTGTATTCAGTTAAATTCAGTCGTCTATTTACTTACGCGTTTGCTCTGCAGACCAAAGTCCAAATACAAAGCAAGTTCGAGCAAAGACAACAAGCAAAACACACACAAAAGGCAAAATTGTCCCTGTGCCTAACTAAATAAACACTACGCCATGAAGGTGTATGTATTTGTAAGCGGATGTATAGAACCATATTTTCTTGGCATCGGCACTAGTTGGAAGCTTCACGCCCCAGCCGTTTTACCTCCGGGTAAAGAACGCCCCGTATCCCTCTGATAGGTAGCTAGGTGAGCCCCACAGCCGATCTGCATGGCTTGGAGAATAGAAAATTCTTCACCCTACCGGGACTCGACCTCCGACCCCTCTGCCGTCCAGTCCGTAGTCAGTCGCTATACCGACTATGCTATTTCGGATCACAAGCAAAAAAGAACAAGTATACAAAAGACAAAACAAGGCAATGTGTACCATCTACACAATAACCATTCGAATTAGAGCAATCCAACCACAATGCGATACGAAGATTAATTTTGAATAATAATAGTGATAACAATAATAATAATAATTATAATAATAATAATAATAATAACAGTAATATGTTGGATTCGGAATTCTGACGGCGATGACTACGTAAATTACAGTCTTCTGGTTTGGAAATGCTTGTAGATCGGGGAGACCCGACGTTTCAGAGAAACATACCGCCTGCATCTCCAGAACTGAAGAAAAATCCAACTGCAGGAATCCAACAGAAGCATGCGGCAAGCTGATGTTGGCTTACCCTCCGACCGAGAAGATGGAGGAGACATGTTCCTCTGTAAATCGGGCTCTCTCTGAACTACAACCTAGAAAACCGTACTCTCCAACAGAAGTAACAGATCGCTTTATGCATTGAAGAAGTCCCTGAGTGTTCACAGTAAAGTGGACGTTCCACTGGCTTCAGACCGCAAATCTTGTCCCCTAAATTTCAGTTGTCTTGTTCAAGGTAGTTATCAGCAAGGGGACAGAGAGAAATACTAGGAATATTTAAATTAGAATTCGTTGTATTTTGATCTCAGCCTAAAATGTCATGTTGTGTGTTGCAGGTAACTTGATGGTGATTCTTGTGGTGACTTTCTCGCATCGTCTGCGTTCCATCACCAATTTCTTCCTAGCGAACCTCGCTGTTGCTGATTTCTGTGTGGGAATCTTCTGCGTGTACCAGAATATCTCGATATATCTCGTATCCAGGTAAGTAAGAGAAATGACCCCTCGTCCACAAGATTACTAATGTGACCAGTGGTAACTTTAAGTAGTAAACATTCCACCCACACTCTCCAAGGGTTACACTGAATTTGCCTTTAATGACCCTCCCTTTTTCATCATCATCATCATCATCATCATCATCATCATCAGTAATCTGTCAAGACGACAGGTCCACAGTCTCTTCCAAAACAAGTCCTCCACTTAATGAGATCTAGAGCTTTCTCCTTCAAATGACAGTATCCTCTTCTCTCCCCAAGGTCATCCAGCATCTTCTTACGTCTTCTTCCTCGTCTTCTTGTCACTTCTATCCGCCCATCTGTCTTTCCTTCGATAACTTCTTTTAGAAGGCAGTTTCTGCGTAAAACAATTCAATTTCAATTAGTCTATCAATCATGCCCTGTAGCACAGTTTCTTCCTTAGCCATTAACACAAGATCATCTGCATATTTCACAGTTTGAATAATTTGCCCTCGTAATTTGAAGTCTCCGAGCCCATCCTGAGCTTCCTTGGTAAGGCATTCGCTGTACAAGTTGAAAAGAATTGGTGATAAACAGCATCCTTGTCGAACTCCTCTTCCAATCCTCCCTTTATGCCAGATGATAAATGTGAGAACAGGAAAATGACAAACATATGCTAGGCAGAATATCCTGCGTCGAAACTGTACCTTCCAAATACAAGTCTACATAACAATGGAAACAACTCTCACACGCATTTAGGAATACAAAATTACTTTGCGTTCTGCTTTTATGCCGTCTACGTCCAACTTCGATTACTAGTCACGGATCGTTTTTCTCTATTGACACTACATGTTTCAGCCTAACCGGCCATCTTGTGATGATCACCGTAAAGCCTCTTTGTTTCTGTCACATGGTTGCCCTGGATTACATCTGGTTACATGGATTAACTACCTGTTTTAACTCTGGCGTCTTTCAGCCACATGTGTTTGTCTTATGGTTTTGTTTGTTTTCTTGGCTGTGGATGTCTTCAGTGTTCTTGCAGGTGCGGCAGTTTTTGTGTTGTGGTCCACTATCACAGTCGTCCGTTGTAGGAGTTCTGCCACAGCAAGAACACTCAAAAAGCCTCAGCAAACAAAACAAACAAAACCATAAGATAAACATGGGCAGCTCAAGGACATAAAAATAGAAACATGTGGTTAACCCACATAACAAGATGTAATCCGAGGCAACAAAGTAAGGATAGCACAGCGGCAGATTCCTCTATCACAACAACCTGTACACCTGATGATGGCCAATTAGGCCGAAATATGTTGCGCCAATTAAGAAAAAGCAAGTGAATAGTAAACAACGTTGCACATAGACGGCATATAGCAAAAAGCATCAGATGTACACAGTGCAACAGGATGCTGCAATGTAATAATGTACAACTACAAAAATACTGCTGGCTTGTTACTTTCTTCTTGTTGGATTCCTGCTTGGCGTACTCTTCGATTTTCACGATGAGATATGTTGCTCAGAAACGTTGGAGGACTTCTATCGGATTACACAGAACATAGCACTCTTCATAGTCACCGCTGTCAGAACCTCATATCCAACTGCATAAAGGCTCCCACACAGACGATATAGCACTCGGGACGAAAGCGGCTGTTTACCGAGTGGGCCGCGCACACAGCCGCGACACCCGATAACCAGCTGGCCATGACTCACACTCAATCAGTATCTTTACGTACGTCAAACGACATGGGTAGCCAAATGGAACAAATAATAGAGTTCGTCAAAGAAAATGCTTTATTGTACGATACTCGTCATCCAATGTACAAGGATTCACGTGCTAAGGATACACAGTGGAAGGAATTGGCTGTTACAATGAACAGAGGCAGCAAGTAGAAAAATCTGCATATATTTATGTAGGGTTAAGTATACAGTAACTGTGGACATTCTTAGTGTAGGCTATGCACCAGTTCCGTTCACTAACACGAATTCCAGGGGCTAGTTGAAGTACGCAACAAACCGCTCTCTAATGGCGTAGCTAACGTTTGCCGCCCTTGGGAGACGTAAAGGCTGGATAGGGAACATTTCTCCTTCCAATGGCTCCACTCGTAGCAGTTCTTCCCTGTACTTTTCATCACAGTTTTTGAGACTTAGAAAATTATGAAGCAAACACGCTGCTGATACAATGTGTTTTATATTTCCTTCTTTCAGTTCTATGGGTCTCAAAAAAATCCTCCACTTCATGGCAAGAATAGGCCTCCGACAATTGGTATATTGTTTAGTGATATCTTCTTGCCCGATGGCTCTCAGGATTTCATCAAACCTGTCAATTTTCATCCTGAAATATATGTAGAACCGTTTTTCGTCCTTCAGGAGTTGAGGTATCAATGTATAAAACTCCCCCAGTTCCTCTCTTGACAAGTTTATATCATGAACCCAAGCGATTCGTCTCTTTCGCCTACAATAGGAACACACATAGCAACCACTTATACGTACTTGATTAGAGACTCGTTATGGAATTGTAAATATTTGTACATATATGTGACATACTGAATATGTGGAGGAAAAGAACTACGCAGATTTAGTGTTCAGTAAAATACTTACCGGGATTCACCTTCGTCTTCATCAGGAGCGACAGCTAAAAGCAAAACTCCTTCCTCCAAAGACGGATCCATGACTATTTACCGCTGCGATACCGAGCGGTCTACCGAGTGCGCTCGGTAGACCGAAATACCGAGGCGATATACCGACTGCGATAATATCGCGTTCCTCGGAGTACCGCGCCAGTGTGCGGACCTCCATTTACCGCAATGTAATTAGATATCGTCCCGTACCGTACCGAGCTGAGTATCGCGTCTGTGTGTGGGAGCCTTAAGGCTCTCTTCACCAAATACGATTAAGTTAGTAAAATCTATGACAATATGTGGAACGGCGTATGTAAAAGCACGAGTATATAAGAAATAAATTCAATTTCTCTTTTGATGGAAGTCTTGGAGGAAAGAAACGAGTTGGGACACCTAGTCATAAACATAAACATAATATTGTGACATGTCTGCTGAAAGCCGGTATATCAGAAACAGGTGGCCGTTACCAGAGAACAGCTCTGTAACAGCTGTTCAGCAAAGGAAGCAGAGGAAGGTGATGGGATCCGTTACTAGGGAGCGGACAGTGGAAACAGAAAGATTCGTGCGTGCCATAGTGAAGTGTAAAGCCCGTGAATTAGCGATACCGCTATAATTAATTGTATAGTTTCGAGTTTCAAGAGTTCAGTAAATCCAATTACTAATCCAACCCTCGTCTCTAGTCACTAAACGCGTGACAATATTAAAATTAACCTTAAAGAGAGAGTGTTTGGGTGTGTGAACTAAATTCAACTGGTTAAAGAAGGGTTCCCTTGACAAGCTCTTATGAACATGCTGATAAATCTTCGAGTTCCGTTAATTAATTAACTTCATGTAGCCGTATGTTCCTTGGGAAGTCAACATTCGCTAAGCAACTAAAGAATTTCCTAACATTTTATAGAAACTGAAAGTTCATTACCGTGTCCACGAGATCCCGCCATTGGTCCTCGTCCTGAGTCGAATCCAGCCGATACCACCCCAATTATAGTTCTCTAAGATCCATCTTGCCGGTCACGGTAGCCGAGCGGTCTAAGGACTGTCTTCGCTCGCTTGGAAACCGGGATCGTGGTTTCGAATCCCACTCAGGGCATGGATGTTTAGTTTGTGTGTGTGTACAGGTAGAGGCCTTGCGACGAGCTGATCACCCGCCCAAGGAGTCCTACCGAATGTGTAAGATCTAGAAAAACCGAAGTGAACGGAGAAGTTCATGGAGGTAGGCCTAGGCCCACTGGGGCTGTAGTGTCAAGGGAAAAAAAATCCATCTTAATACTATACTCCAAAGTACTAAATATTAAAATATCTTTACTAACTCAGCTACTGTGAGCTTCTAAACGAGGATTCTGCTTCAGGGAATTAGTTATTATAGTATGTATATACATCTACTCTACAGCCCTTTGTTGGACCTTGGCCTCTTTCCAGTCGGTAGGACTCCTTGGCCGGGGGATCAGCCCGTCGCAAGGCCGATACCTACACACAGAATAAATGCGCACATACATCGTGCATCAAGTAAGAATCGAACCCACGACCCCAGTGTTTAAGCAGGCTAAGACAGTTCATGCCTTAGACCACGTGGCCACTGTGATGAGCGAAGAACTGTACTCATTTTGAGTGAACGTTGTTACAGATATGGTTACTTCGGCCACAACAAATTGAAAAGGAGGTATAGTATGAATGGCTGTCTTCCTGTGAAAAGGAAATGAAACAAAATGCCCTGAGCTTTTTTTCTTTTTTGTTTCCATACCGCGGTTCGTCAATTCTTTGGCCTTTTCTCCCTCCCCCCCTTCTCAAAGCTCCGATTCCCTGCGGATGTTGTGTGTTTGTTCAGTTAACCGCGGTTTCTTTAGAGAGTGGAAAACGCGGGAGTGTGGCGGTTTCTGCACGTCCCCCCCCCAACAGCTGTTCCCGGATCGTTACATAGTAAATTACTCCGCAGTTTCAATTAATTATGTCCGTCTGTTATTTTTTAACAAGGATTGGCTGAACCTTGTTACATAACAAAACTACAAGCGAAATTTAAATCCTGGATTACATTTTAAGGTGTTTGTCTCGTATTTATTTTGAGTTTTATTTTCAGCCATATTACTTTAGTAGATCATCGTTCAGTTTTATTCTGATGACCATATTCACTCCGCTCATGTAATTTTCCTTATAAAATAAATACCATAAAATTATACCGTTGTGTTGCTGTATAACTTCAGCTTCTGTATGTGGATGAAGACTTCACTGGATCCAAGAGAGATTAAGTAATAGGAGAATGGAGAAAACTACACAATGTTAAGCTTCATACTTTGCACTCTTCAGAGTGATTAAATCAAGGTGGATTAAATAGTAAAAGCATTTAATAGGCGTGAAAGAGATAAGAACATCCGTATAATATTTGTACAAATTTTGAAAATAAGATACCTCTTGGATAACTTAGACCAAGGATGCGCAAACTTTATAGCCGAAAGGGCGGTTTAGAATTTGCAAGTGTTTTGGCGGGCCGGAAAGGGTCAAAATAATATATTTGAGATAGTTTTTAAAAGCCGGAATAGAATTTATTACTGCAAAATCACCTGAGATTATATTCTTAAATAACTGTGGGGGAAAACATGTCACTATATTGCTTGAGAAATTAAAAAAAATGATATATATATATATATATATATATATATATATAATGATATTGCAGGTAAATTTTCACAGTAGCTCCGCTGAGCGAATGCAAACAAATCAAGAATTAAATCAGTTAATCTATTATAAAAATATAATCAATTTTATACGTGCTCAAAAACTCTCATCCGAGACTAAAACTATCCAAGTGAACTTCACGCTAAGGCGAGAGCATTGCCCACAAGTAAGACTGAATAATAACAATATCACAGTCTCCAAGCCTTAAATATCTCGGAATCCATATGGACAGTAGGCTCACTTGGAAAGATCACGTAATCAAAAAACGCAAACAGACTTAAAAACCAAGGAGCTAAACTGGTTAATTGGAAGAAGATCCAACCATCCATAGAAAACAAAGTCCTGCTTTCTAAGACAATAATCAAACCAATCTGGGCTTACGGAATTGAGCTCTGGGGTTGTGCTAGCAAATCAAATATATCAATAATCCAGAGAAGCCCGTCAAAAATACTTCGAATTGTAACAAATGCACCCTGGTATGTAAACAGCCAAACGTTACATACAGATCTAAATATACCATACATCAAAGACGTCATCAGAGAAAAAAGTACCACACACCACAACAAACTAGCAGACCACCCAAACGACATACTACAGCCACTCGTTGAACCGCAGCACAATCGAAGACTCCGAAGATACTGGGCAGTTGACCTAAAAGAAAACTAAGGGGAACCCCCACTGGGGAAGGGACTCATCACGTGATTAAAAAGCATCACAGCTCTTACGCCAGCAAACTAGCTATAGAATTGTAGATTCTGATTGCTTAATAAATAAATAATTAAAAAAAAAGACTCTCATGGCTTGGCCATGTAGAGAGAATGCCAACCAACAGATCAGTTAAAAGCCTGCACTCATGGAAACCATTAAGTAGAAACCCAGTGGGCAGACCGAAAATGCAATGTGGGAAGATTCTTTGTTTTTTTATTCGCTTAGTGGGGGGTGGAGTCCAACGGGGTCCACTAGGCACGGAGGCCACTCATTGGACTATTGTACCTGCCCCGGGTGATTATGATGATGGAGAACTTGGTGGAATGAAGATTGTCGGGGGAAACCGAATTACTCGGAGAATACCCGCCCCAGAGCCACTTTGTCCACCCGGGCCGGCCGGGAAGACAGCGACTAGCCGCTTGAGCTATGGCGCAGCCTGGGGAAGATGTTAAAGCTGACCTGAAGAAGATGAAGGCACCAAGTTGGAGGACAACAGTCCAGGACAGGACCAAGGGGAAAGATGTCGTCGAGAAGACCGAAACTCTACGTGAGTTGTAGCGTCAAAATACGTAGATGTAGAAGAGTTTCGCTGAGTGGACAAAAGTTTTCGCGAAAATGATCCGGCCCGCGGGCCCTAGTTTGTTGAGGATAATATAAAATTGGATCTTAAAGAGATACGGCAGGAGTATATGAACCGGGTTGAACTGGCTTTGGACGTCTGTAGCGAGATATTTTGAACGTTGTAATGACAATTTGGGTTTCGCAACAGGAGAGCAAAGCCTTGAGCAGCCTCGAGATTACTGGTTTCTCAATAAGGGCTCTGCTTCATGGAATTATGTGGTTAGTTGTAACCAACTTTTTACTGTCTCTCCTTTCACCAACGGCATCAGAGATAAGGAAACGGGAGTGGCTAGATCCTCTCTTCTCCCTTTGTAGCACGCATGGTTGTGCATACAATTGAGGGTTTCATCATACTTTTCTTATATAAGATTTGAGGCTTTCAAGTGTGTGAAAATTCGTATCATGTTCCCCTGGGTTATAACACTGTGTGACCTGGTTACCGACTACGCTGGCTCAACCATGTACCCAGATCACAATAGAAAAAAACAATTTCTAATAATTCAACTGAACTAAAACAAATAATTATTTATTTCAGCTAAAATAGTAATAATAGAATTAAATACAGTACCTTCTCGAAACAAAGGACATGGGGGCTGGGGAGACAGGGTGTCCGTTATCGCATATGTTCACTGTAACCGATTGAATGTGTATTCACAGAAGTAGGCCATAGGATACACAGCCAATACACGGAGTATAAAGGTTTTTTTATATTAGGGCTCTTTTTATTGTAAATAGTTTTCTAGCTACAAAATCTTCTCAGAACTTTAACATCTCTAAGAATTCACGATAGTACACAGCCAGATTTTGTCAGTTATAACGAGGATTTGTTTTATTTGTACTGCTTTCAGAGATTGAGCTCAGTTAACAAAATTGTGGTCTCCATTTCGGGCCCACGTCTTCCGATAATTCCACGAAGGTTGTGCATTCTTTCATGTTTACTCCACTGTCACAGACCAATTTTGGGGAGGCTGAGATATAGATCAGAACCTGAAGCATTATGATCCTAAAAATGGACTTCATGCTAGCTTCACATCCACTTTCTCTAATAGCCATTTTAGTACGATCCTCCCATATCACAGACCCAATTCAGATCTACCGATCACAGTGGCCACTCGGAAGGCATGAACTGCCTTCGCTCGCTCGAGCACTGGGATCATTGGTTCGAATCCCACTCCAGGCATGGACGTTTGTGTGCGTTTATTTTGTAGAGGCCTCGTGACAGGCTGATTCCACGTCCTACCGACTGTGTACAGGATCAAGAAACTGAAAAAGTGACCAAGGTCTACAAGGGCTGTAGAGTCACTGATAGGTAGGTAGGTAAGTAGATAGATAGACAGACGGCCGCGCCATAGCTAAAGCGGTTAGTCGCTGGCTTCCCACCGCGCCGTCCCAGGTTCGATCCCGGGTCTGGTGAAGTTGGACTTGTGGTGGACAAAGTGGCGCTGGGGCAGGTTTTCTCCGAGTACTTCGGTTTCCCCTGCCAATCTTCATTCCACCAATTGCTCCACAATCACCCTCACGTATCATCTTGGGCTGGTACAATAGGCCAGAAGTGGCCCACCCCACTAGCAATAAAAAATAGATAGATAGATAGATAGATAGATAGATAGGTGGGTAGGTAGATGGGTAGGTGGGTAGAGAGATAGATAGATACGCCTAATTTAAGTGAATAACATTCTTCATCATGAAGTGAACTCAGATTTCGGCAGAGGATAAGATCACCAGTCGAATTATCAGGACACGCACCGTTACCTGCCCCGAATACACATTTGTTTCAGCCAAATAAAATATTCCCTGCTCCTGATATGATACCAATATAGGCTGTGTGAAAGCTCAAGATATCCTTGCCTGGGATATGGGAGTGCGGTTTCAATGGGGCAGACAGAAGGAAGGGGGCATAGATGTTTCATGTGCACTCATATCTCATTTGTTTCCTGGCAAGCTTTGCATATCCTATCCGATATTTGATGTTAGAAGTGGAGTCTCTAGGGGAAAAGGACGGCTTACCGTGTGGCGCCTGAATATCCATGGTATTTCAACAAAAGAAACATTCTCAAAACCACTTTAAGGGTGCTGGGTGGGTGGAATACGAGCCACTTTGATTCTGGGGACTCGTGAGTATAAATTAAAATTGAGCCCGATGCATTAGTTCTAATAATGACATTTCTGTCAAGTTAATTCTTCTGAAAGGAAAGTTTACAACAAAGCAGAGAGAACATGTCACGCTCCCGAAATGTAGGTTGGAAACATGGCCATAAATATTAAATTTTGATGAGGTATTAGGAATTAATTTAGGGAGTTTATGCGAGCTGCTAGCGCGTTAACTATATGGCGTCGAGTGATAGGATCGGTGGATTGGAAAGAACCATGATCTATCTGTAAGTACCTCTCCTTTCCTGGCGCTACAATCCTGTTTATGAAAACGGTAGCATTGTTGGTTGAGGCACTATGCTACAAGCCGGAAGGTCGCGGGTTCAATTCCCGATGTCATAGGATTTTTCAATTAACTTTATCCTTCCATCCGCATTATGATCCTGGGTTCGACTCTGCCTCTGATAGAAATGAATACCAGAAATCTTCCTGGACGGTAAATGGTGGCCAGCGGGTAAGGATGACCTCACCGCCATCTATGAGTCGATTGTCTAGAAAATGAGTGAACCTCGACGTCTCACAACCCTATGGGCCTGGACGGCCTGTTACACGGATAGCTTTATAACCCCATGTATGGTTCTTGACCTTCTCCATAGGCTCTGGAAATTTCGCAACAGTAGATTAATCCAGGATGGGGTAGTTAGCCCCACGCCCAACATCCAACATAAAGTACCAGGGACTTCACTTCGTCTGGCCCCTACCATCTGACCTGACTGGAATGTGTGGCCCTACCACGAGCTTTCGCTCCCACTAGCATAGTTCTCCGGATCATTAAGGCGCTCAAACTTCCTCTGCATGATAAGGCGGTAGTCATCGAGGAGTTTAAATACTATCCCGACATTTCCTTGCAGGGACTGAGGAAAACCAAGAAGAAAATCGTAATAAATGTAAAGTCCGAAACATCGATTTGAACCCGAAATACCGAGTATGAGTACCACCCACTGATCGCAACTGTCGATGGCAGACAATATTGTACGGTTTTTATGAAATCAACATATTTAAACATTAATATGGGGGCACGCGGTAGTGTAGTTGGTTGAGGCACCATGTTACAAGCCGGGAGGTCGCGGGTTCGAGTCCCGATGAGGTGGAATTTTTCAATTGACCTAATCCTTCCAGCCTCACTATGGACCTGGTGTCGACTCGGCCTCTAACAGAAATGAGTACCAGGAATCTTCCTGGGGGCAAAGGGCGGCCTGCGCGTAAGGCTGACAACCTCACCGCCATCTGCAACGTCTCACAACCCTATGGCCCTCCATGGCCTGTTACAGGGATAGCTTTATCTTTACGCATTAATATATGTAGCGCGAATTGCATAAAACGGGCCTTAATTTGGGGCCAAAGATGCTTAACAAAGAGTTCGTACGTAATTTACATTACACGAAAATAAGTTACTGCTATTGGCTCAGGCAAAATTTTAGAGAATTTCATCACTGCACACGAATTATAATTTGCAGCAAGACGATTACAATTTTCTCAGAACTAGGAGAAGATTTATTTTGCTCCACCTCATTCTCACTTCCACTCAGAACTCACTGTCAGAAAAGTTAAATTAACTTTACACTGGACAGAGTAATTATCAGATTCGTTGTTTCAGAGGATTCATCCCTCTAAATTAGGGCGGTAAAACCTTTCGCCTCTTGTAACATTGAGAGACTTTCTCATTTCGCTAACATCTGTTACGCGAAGCCCCAGGATTTTATATATGGATTTCCACCCATACTGCGTCACCACAATCTTTATGGTGACAACTGTGAGGACATCAAATCTTACATTAAAGCCCATCCGTTTTGTTCAAATAATGTATTTAGTTCTATGAGTTTCGTATGAGTCTGAAAATAAACAGTAATTATTAGCATACTGTCACGTATATTTTCGCTTAGTGGGGGGGGGGTGGAGTCCAGCTGGGTCCATTCGATGCGGCGGCCACTGATTGGCCTATTGTAACTGCCCCGGATGATTACGATGATGGAGAATTTTGTGGAATGAAGATTGGCAGGGGAAACCGAAGTACTCGGAGAAAACCCGCCCCAGCGCCACTTTGTCCACCACAAATCACTTGACCAGACCTAGGATGGAACCCGGGCCGCCGCGGTGGGAAGCTAGCTACTAACTGCTTGAGCTATGGCGGGGCCCCGGTCATGTATATTGTCGTAGCCACTTCTGACACCAAAACGTCACGTGTCCGGGGTTCCGTGACTAAAAATAACGGGTTCTGGGTTGGATTATTGGATTTTTTGACACATTTTTTTACAATCACTCGAAATCACAGTCATTCAATAACTAACAATCAATCTACTGCAGAGGACTACCTCCCGTCTCAGTTCTCTTACAACTACGGAACTGAAATGAACTGAACGTTCTCACGTGACCACTCTTTATGACGTGGGGAACCCCCGAATAGAGATTATCACCTCCAGAAGTTCCCTCTATCACAGTGTGCCTATTCGTTGTTGCGGAAATATGTCTAGCGAGCCGTTCTCGCGTAATGGACGTCTCTGCGGTGCTTCTCGGACTGCACGCTTCAGGCGTTCTGGCGTCATGTCACAATACTTCCCTTGTTTTGAAAAAATAAAAGTAGGCTAATGAGATCACCATACTGTGTCTACTTATCCCCCCTTTAAACGTTGAATGAGTGAACCAATCTTCATGAAATCTGATATTTATATCATGGCACCTGAACCTACCTGAACGGCATACTTCATAAAACCATTCCATCCGTCTGTGTGTCTACATATGTATCCCCTTACCATTTCTACGCAACGGCTCGGTAAAAACGTTACCGCGGCAAAAAATATACATGCAACAATAAAAGAACTGTTGGACGTGTCGTTCGGTTCGTCTCGTTTTTTTTCAAAACTTCCTGTTTCCATAAATAACATTAACTGATTGGATTTTTGTAATTGAGATGAAATGTGTTTTTATGAGATATGGATTTAAATTTTGTTTTATTTAGATGAATTCCATTCTTCCGCGGATTAAATTAATGCGAAACACATGCCAAAGATTCTTATATTTTAGCAAGACTTATATATGGAATGTAATTCGTGGGTTTGTCGATAGTGCTCTGGCGCTCATCTGGGATATCCCGCGCTCGTCTTTTCAGAACGAAGCCGAGTAACCTTAGATTAACAACAGACACGACCATTTTCCTCCACAACCTTCCAATTAAAAGAAATCGCCATTCCATTCTGCCCTACAGTAACAGGAGTAACTTCTAAATAATCCAACAGACGCAGAGAAGACGTAGGCCAGACACTGATATTTGTGGCTCCGGAGCGCACAATCCAGGTTCAATTCCGGCCATTGGCAAAGAGATCCTTCTCGTCATTTAGAGCACACTCTTACATCATTTTTCAGAATACAATTTAATATTATCCATTTATATGCCTGGGTCTTCTAGGTGGTAAGTTCGAGCCAAGATTTCGAATAAAACATTATGAATTTATTTTCCCCGTACGTGCTATACTCGTATGTCTTGTCCGACTCTTATTTTAATTGGCTTCATCAGGCCCAGGATAGTATCCAAAGAGACAATGTTTCCTACACACAGCAATTCTTTAGGGCTCCATAGACGGAATTAGCCGGTCACGGTAGCCGAGCGGTCTAAGGCATGTACTGTCTTCGCTCTCTCGGAAGCTGGGATCGTGGGTTCGATCTGTTTCCTGTGAGGTACGAAGTGAATTCTTATATATTATTTTTATACACTGCCGGTCACGGTAGCCGAGGGGTCTGAGGCATGTACTGTCTTCGCTCGCTCGGGAAGCCGGGATCGTGGGTTCGAATCCGACACAAAACATGGATGTTTGATATGTGTATGTTTATTCTGCGTTTGTGTTGTCCTGTGTTTTGGTAATGGCCTTGTGACGAGCTGATCACCCGTCCAAGGAGTCCTACCGTCTGTAAAATGACCAAGAAACTGAAAATTAAATGTCAGGGCCCAAGAGGTTTGTAGAGCCATTGAAAAAAAAACTGAATTTATTTAACAGTTGAATGACTGCTAGATTCTGAAATACACTTTCATGTAGCTGATTATAAAACGCAGTGAAATGATCTACGAACCTGTACCACTTCTACAAGGCAGCCCATATATACCGTGATAAATGGGCATTCTCATTTCACAGTTATATCACATCACTGTGACCCGTTCGTTGCTTGTGGGATCGGATATGCCATAAATAATGACCTTCCATAAGTCATTACGTGATCTATTAACTAGTGATTATTACCTTAGCCTGAACCATAACTGCCAAACATCCTTCATGAAGGTTTTGTAGGCAGAAGCATAATATCTCGCTCAGCCAACTCCAGCCTTTTATAAAGACCCTCATAAAATACATAGACATATACTTTGATAAAGAAGTAGGTCAATATATGGAATACTACTTTGATTAATGAATATAGTGTTGTGGTCTATGGTTATAAAAACGTTTTTACAGCACTGTCACAGACCCAAATTGGATAAGTTTCATATTATTTGTTACATAACTTGCATTATATCTTGCTAAGTTCTTTTACATGAAAACTTTAATAATAAAAACATAGCGTGATCATTAACAATATTCTGTTTTAATAATATTTAAAAAGAAAGAATTTGATGACAAAATAAGAGTCACGAAATGTATGCATAGCGTCTTTGGTCTGTTTTATTCAATTATCTAGGACCAATTGAGATTGGCAGGAAAAGTATACTGGGCATTAAAATCATGTTTCATATCTCTCTGTTTCTTTTCAGAGATACTTCTTTTTGATCAGATAAATATCCCCCAATATAGAGCTTCTAGAATATCCATTCAAGGGTTCTCGAGTTGTTTTCCTATCAGGAGACAGGTTGACAGGCAGAAATGGAGACCTAATAGAAGTTTCTTTTAACGCGTCAAAATTATATGGTGAAAATAACAGGTGACAGAACAAACTGATAATATGTCGACTGCAAATTATCTCATTTCTCTCTCATCGCGAACCAGTGTGTTCAGACATGTTGGATTTTATAAATATAACTTGCGACCTGATTTCTAGTAAACAGTCACAAAATGTCATGTGGTTTAAGGTCATAAAAAACGAAAATGAATTTATTCGGTTTTTAAATGTACGAAATTTATGAGACAAAATCTGGAGTTTCCGAACTTTTCTCGATAAATGATCACTTTCCTAGTCAATAGCGCAACAGTCAGTAGCTAAATCTTTAAACAAGGAATAACGGTCAAATTAATTAATTAATTACTTAAATGTTACTCTCATATTTCTATAAAACTGGCAGTAACGATTCGAGTCCCATCCAGAGATACTTGCACATCGCCCTAATATCTGTGGCCACCGTACATATTTGCAAGATTAAATTTTAAGTTTCATAAATTATGTAGGTTCTGAAGTTCTGAGGTTCTGAGAGCGGCCGTGATGAAGAATTATATCTTCTAGCACATGACACCATGTGGTCTGTTGAAATTCAAGCGAAGTTTCGGAGGAATATGTCACCTACATCTTCAGGTTAGAAGGATAAGCTGAGGCCGCGACATAGCTCAAGCGGTTAGTCGCTGGCTTTCCATCGCGGCGGCTCGGGTTCGATCCCGGGGTCTGGTCAAGTGGGATTTGTGGTGAACAAAGTGGCACTGGGGCGGGGTTTCTCCGAGTACTTCGGTTTCCCCTGTCAATCTTCATTCCACCAAGTTCTCCATCATCATAATCACCCGGGGCAGGCTACAATAGGCCAATCAGTGGCCGCCGTGACGAGTGGACCCAGTTGGACTCCACCCCCCAATAAGCGAATTTAATTTTTTTAGAAGGATAAGCTAAGCAATAAATCAGCATGAAGCAGGTAGCAATAAGAGCTCAGATAGAGACCACATGTCGCCTTCGAAACGTCGACTGACTTCCAACGGACAACACAGCTTATATCGCAGATAATATAGAATGCCTTTGAGTGCTAAGTAGCTTCCTTACAGGAGAGCTACTTCCTTCCCTATAGAAAAGAGGTAACAAAGAAATTGCGTACTGTATTGTACTGAAAAAATAAAATGCTAATTAATTCATTCCACGGAGACTTGTTCTTGAGAAACACAGTCAACCCAAAGGTTTATTAAGGGAACCAAGTCAATCAGTTTCCAATCTCACACCTTATTTTTTCAGGTCCATTTTAATATTGTCCTCCCAGTTATTCCCACTTGCCTATAGAACTATACGTTTCTCAATATTCTATTTAAACTTCTTGCTGCGTTTCTATAACATTCCCATAGAATATTTATATCACAGTTCCGGCAACAATGAAACCACTTTATTCCTTAGGATTTTCACTTTTTACATGTTTCGGCCCCAACCGGCCATCATCAGGTACATCAATCCGCCAAAACTGTTACCTGCACTGAATAGAAGTACCTGATGATAGCCGCTTGGGCCCGAAACATGTAAAAAGTGAAAATCCTAAGGAATAAAGTGGTTTCATTGTTGACGGAGCTGTAATATAAATATTCTGTGGGAATGCTATGCGTTTCTCATGTGTTACAGCTGGATGCTTGGGGACACGCTGTGCAAGATGTACCAGTTCGTGCACAGTCTCAGTTACACAGCCTCCATCTTCATCCTTGTAGTGATCTGCACAGAGCGCTACTTCGCCATCATCCACCCAATCACGTGCAAGCAGATCCTGACACCCAGGAGACTCGTGGTACGTTTTCACCTGAGCTACATAGCCTGACGAAACAACAGTCCGGGAATGACGACTTGTATTAATATAAAGAGGGATCGACTAATCTTAATTTGCCGAAGCCTGAATTTAGCCTAAAAATAATATTTTTCTTAAATTCGCTTAGTGGGAGGTGGAGTCCAACTGGGTCCACTCGGCACGGCGGCCACTGATTGGCCTATTGTAGCCTGCCCCGGGTGATTATGATGATGAGGAATTTGGTGGAATGAAGATTGGCAGAGGAAACCGAAGTACTAGGATAAAACCCGCCCCAGCGCCACTTTGTCCACCACAAATCCCACTTGACCAGACCCGGGATCGAACCCGGGCCGCCGCGGTGGGAATCCAGCGTCTAACCGCTTGAGCTATGGCACGACCTAAAATTAATACTTAGTAGAGCGACTAGGCTACGGCTGGAAGATCGGAGTTCGACTCCCGGTAGGAGCAAGGGATTCATCTTCGTAGGGTCCATATCAACTGATTCCCGTCTAGACTACTATCCAATGGGTATCGGAGGCTCTTTACCTGGGGATAAATCAGCCGGGGCGTGAAGCTGACTACTCACATTCGTCTAGTGCCGAGAGCAAAAATGCTGGAGCTATACCTCCACTAATCTATATGCTATAGTGCTTAACTGCACAATTAAACACAGGGATATCTTTACCTTGCACCATAAAAGTAACCACATCGCTTCTGTATTACAAGACCAGACTGTTAATTATATTTAGGGAAATAATGACGTTTATTTCTGAGAAGCATACAAAACATATATATATATATATGAGAAGCATACAAAACATATATATATATATATCTTCATCTACATTTCATTTTGGGCCGCACCATAGCTCAAGCGGTTAGTCGCTGGCTTCCCACCGCGGCGGTCCGGGTTCGATCTCAGGTCAGGTCATGAGGGACTTGTGGTGGACAAAGTGGCGCTATGGCAGGTTTTCTCCGAGTACTTCGGTTTCCCCTGCCAATCTTCATTCCACAAATTGCTCCACAATCACCCTCACCTATCATCTGGGGCTGGTACAATAGGCCAGAAGTGGCCGCAGTACAAGAGACTTACTCCCACCCCACTAGCAATAAAAAAAATACATTTCGTTTTAGGCCCCTTGATCTGTTCCCCATCTGAATTTGTCTACAACTCTGGATCTTATATAGTTGGTAGGACTCCTGTCCTCCTACACAGGACCAAACAAATACAGAAGAAAGGCGGACAGACATCCATGCCTCGAGTAGGAATCGAACCCACGATCCCAGTGTTTGAGCGGGAAAACAATTTCATGCCTTACACCGCGCGGCCACTGTCTTCGGCACAAATATTTCTTATGCGTAAATTAAACTTTATTAATTTTTTAAACATTGCACCAATTTACAAGAACTGCGACAAAACTGAATGCAGTAACTATCGCGGAATATCAATGCTATCAACTTCATACAAAACTGTATCCAATATTCTTCTCTCAAGGTTAAATCCGTATGCAGATGAAATTATTGGGGATCATCAGTGTGGGTTTCGAGGTAACTGATTAACTACAGATCAGATCTTTGCATTCGTCAGATACTGCAGAAAAAATGGGAGTACAATGAGACAGTAGATCAGCTTTTCGTAGACTTCAAGAAAGCCTATGCTTCAGTTAGGAGGGAAGTATTGTACAATATTCTGATAAGAGTTTGGGATACCCATAAAACTAGTTAGGCTGATAAAAATGTGTATAAACGAAACGTATAGTAAAGTCCGTACAGATAAACGTTTGTCTGATAATGTTCCTGTCCGAAATTGTCTAAAACAAGGAGATGCTTTAGCGCCACTGCTTTTCAAATTTGCCTTAGATTATGTCATTAAGAAGAATCAGGAAAACCAGGTGGGACTGAAATTAAACGGGCCACATCAGCTGTTGTCTATGACGATGATGATGTGAATCTACTGGGTGATAATGTAGATACCATAAAGAACTGATGCAAGTAAGGAGGTTGGTCTAGAAGTACACACTGTCTCGTCACCGGAATGCAGAAAAGATAGGAAACAGATCGTTGAAAATGTTGTAATGTTCCAAATTTTTGGGAACGACTGAGGGTGTTTGAGAACAGGGTGTTGAGGAGAATATTTGGACCGAAGAGAGATGAAGTGACAGGAGGTTGGGGAAAACTGCGTAATGAGGAGCTTCATAACTTGTACCCTTCTCCAAGTATAGTTAGAATGATCGAGTCAAGGAGGATGAGATGAGCAGGGAATGTAGCATGAATGGGGGCGAAAAGGAATGTATATAGGATACTGGTGGGAGAGACAGAAGGAAAGATACCACTAAGAAGACCAAGATGTATGTGGGTGGATAATATTAAAATGAATCTTAGATAGGGTGGGGTTGTGTGTTGACGTAATTTTGGGGGGAGGGATTTGCTAGACCGTTAGTGAACGAGTAGGAGGTTTCGTGACCTTGACCTGAGTGTCATTTTACAGCTTTGTAACAAACTCTGAAATCTGTGTGAATGGGACTGTTTCAGATGGTGATGGTTGTGGTATGGGTAGCCAGTGCTCTATACTCCTTCCCTCGTTTTATCTGGGTGGGGACTGTCACCACAAACTTGTCGAATGGCATGACGGAGACAATTTGCATCACTCAGCGCCGGAAGTACGACTCGAAGCTGTTCGACATTATCAACTTCTCCGTGCTGTATGTGGCGCCACTCGCCGTCATGATGGTGCTGTACTCCCTCATCGCCGTCACGCTGTGGCACAGCAGCTGGGGACTAGAGCGGCACTACCTGACTAACGGAACCTCGTCCCCACTCAGTCAGACGTGAGTATCAGGTACAGCATCTCGTAAATTAAACTGTTTCCTGTTCTGACCTACACTTCCACTGGATCTCCCTGTCACCCAACTTGTACCACGAGATGCTGGACAGAATGTGGTACCCTTTTCTTCTTCAAAACTCCGTGGTCAGAGTTCCTGGCTACAGATCCAGAAGTCCCGGGTTCGATTCCAGGGGCTATCAGATTTTGAGAGAAGTATTGGGTCTAGAACGGGTTCCACTCAGTCTCGTGATGATAATTGAGGAGCTATTTCAAGGAAGTAGGGGCTCCGATCTAGAAAACCGAAATTAACGGCCGTGGGGTTTCGTTGTGCTGGCCACGCGACACCCTCTATCCGATAAAGTTGTCACTAACTTCCCCAACAAGCGGCGGTCGCTCGGTCGGTATAGTTCGCTTGCGGACTAAAAGCCACGATTTTTTTCTTCTTCAAACAGCAGTATTGGTATGGCACAAAACTATGTAGTGTTAGCAATGTGTAAGAAGTGTATGATGAACGAAATTACTAGAAATTTTGGAAGAATATAATGATACCAAGATATTCTTTGGGGGGGGGGCTACTTTACTTCTTTTACCTCCTTACGCCAACCAATCCACTTCCAAGTATATAAACTGTATGTTTTCCCCTGTTTTATAAAAAACAAAAAATGATGTCAAAATATGAAATAGAAATCTAGGCTAATACTTGTCATTCATGATATTCAACACAGCTCCTCTGCTGTTGCGTCACAGCGGGGAAGTGTTTACTGGCCTGTTGCCCCTAGCAGCAGCGGCCCCTATGCTGTTACGTCACTATGGGGAAGGGTGTCTGGCAACGCGTGCGTTATCGCGCCGCGCTGAGTCTACGATTCCCAACATTATGTATTTCCCCAGTTAAAAAAAAAATGATGCCAAAATATGAAATAGAAATCTAGGCTAATACTTGTCATTCATGAAATTCATCACAGCTCCTCAACACAAGGAAGACTTTAATAATTTATTGTCATGTTTAGTTCCAGAGGTGATGGACCCTCACTGAAGATAAGGTTCCAAAAGCGTCCAGTGTCAGGGAGTCAGGTCACAATTAACCGAATTAGCAGTGCTTGTGGGGGAAGCGGTTCCGCTGTCTTCCGCAGCAAATCTTCGCCTGGATCATCCCTGATCTCAGAATCATACCACACGTCTTCCTCACAGAAAGTTCTGAGAGCACGGCGTGGCGTCATAAGAATGCTTATAGTCGTCGTTCTGACCTTCGCAATCTGCAACCTGCCATACCACGCCCGCAAGATGTGGCAGTACTGGTCTCATGATTACGATGGAGGTAGCACTTTCTCCTCCCTCTTCACACCTCTTACATTTCTTGTCGCTTATTTCAATTCTGGAATCAATCCTCTTTTATACGCCTTCATGTCACGTAATTTCCGTAAAGGGATGAGGGAGCTTCTGTGTTGCTCTATTCGTGGCGGAGGCAGGGGTAGAGGGAGTCAGCGTCATCAGACCTCATCTCTGATGAGACGAAGCTCCACTCGAACCACCACCAAGGCTCTCAGCGTTACAGCGAACCCCGACAGCTGACTAGAGAAATGTTCGTTGCGGCGATCCAGGACTGTAAACCGCTCAGCCAAGTCGAGGATTTCCGTTAGAAGAAGAAACTCACTACAGAATAATCCTTACGCGTTGAACGAGATGCAGAACATAGACACGAGACCAGACCCATTTGTGACTCGCTCCAGTAGCACGGCTACCGTCATTTCTGTCGTTCCTGAACGCTGTTCGTACAAACCAAGGACAAACATCCAGGAAGACAACGAAACCGCTTTGTGACACAAAGCTGATGACATGGTGAAGACATCTTTGTTTCTACGTTGAGCGCACTTTTCTTTATGGCGGAAAATTATATTTCTCGTGAAACAATGCGAGAGAATTAACGTGGGAATTATACTTCCCAATAACCTATGCGAACACTTGACATGAAAAGCATGCTCCGGTTTGAATATAAGAAAGCAGAAATATTTCGGTACCTGGTACAACAAACACAGTTCAAAATTGAGGAAAGTTAAGTAAGAGAATTCACAATATACACAAAAGGAGTAAACCTTGATGTTCTTGTGGTGATGACTATTACAATTGCAGTTTTCATGGATATGACTCTGTGTTGTTCGGTAGATAGTTATAAGCGTTTAGAAGGAAACTTCTGCCTCCATTTTCGGGGTAAAAATGTGATTAATTTTCATCGTCATCTGCTCCTTAATACTGTAATGACGGCATGACAGCCGTGTTGGGTGTGTACTTTTACTAGTGCTAAAACTAAATATATGCCCAAAATTTACAAAACTTGGAGAAATACAGAAAACTGGAATTACATCTTCGCTGAAACAAATGAAGAAGTAATTTAAGTAATCAGGTTATTTCTCTATCATTCAAATACGAATACAAATTTGTGAGATAGAACAGTGTGTAAAGTAATATCTTCTGGAATATGACGCCGTGAAATCCGCTGAAATTTAATCGACATTTCGGAGGAATATGTCGCCTCCATCTTCAGGGTTAAAACTACTTCCTACCTGCTTCACTCTGGTTTCTTTTTTGGTTTACTCTTCAATCCCGAAGATGAAGTCGCAATTTTTCTCCGAGACTACACTACGTTAAATCCCAGAAGACAGAAATCTTCCTATCCACCGCTGTGAGAACCTCAAACATACATGGAACATTAAGTGTACATAACTTGCCTGTTCCTAAACGTGAAGCAACAAACTCAGCCGTTGCAAGGAATCACCCGAGAGGGAGCAACCAGACACAAATTGGCATGGAATATTGGCTGGTTTCTTCTGAATGCAGGAGAAGGATTATCCGCAACTAACCCGGAATCTTTTAACGAATAAGGCGGTCCGTGTTGAAACGTGTCGAGGAGTACATGGAATCTCATGGAGAACATTTTCAGCGTTTACTATTAATGTACTCCTTCAGCTGTAACCCACAAACGAAATGTTTCCGGACACATGTTGATATGGACATTTTTTGTTTTGGTGCGTGGAGCTCGTGCCCAAAATTTGTCCGCGCGTTTCAGTTACACCCTGTACATTTCACAACAGAAATGAAGTAGGCAACAGCAGCAAGGAACGAAACTTACTAAGAGATTTCTCTAGATAGAATATTCACAGATTTATTTTCTAGTCAAGGATATGATCTCAGAATGAAAGCTGTCGCTTGCAGATGTACTACAGGGAACTAATGGTTGCCGCTCACGTGTCTAACATGCTGAGATGGTGTTCAATATCTGTGGCTGTATACATCTATAGGGGTTGAAAGAATCGTGATTCCGGGAGGTTGCAGTTGTCACGTGATGACAGCTTCACCCTATTAAAGCAGATTGAAATGGGAAACCTCTCACAGATTGCAGAGACTGGAAATTAAATAAGTTTTAATTTGTGCATGTTTCATACCATTAGACCGGCTCTGTGATCTAATACTCAGAGTTCCAGCCTACAGATCCAGACGTCCCGGGTTCGATTCCCGACGCTACCAGATTTTCAGAAAAGTAGTGGGTCTGGAACGGGGTCCAGTCAGCCTCGTGAGGATAATTGAGGAGCTATTTGAAGGAAATAGCGGCTCCGGTCTAGAAAACCGAGATTAACGGCCGTGGGGATCCGTTGCTCTGAACACGCGAGACCCTCTATCCGCTAAAGTTGGCACTAACTTCGCCGACAAGCGGCGGTCGTTCGGTCGGTATAGTTCGCTTGCGGACTACAGACCACGGAGTTTTTTTTTTTTTGTTTGATATAATTTCTCAAGTAAGCTGCATGCCTGGTACTCAGCTGTCTAGCCGAGACCTCCCGATCACGAGGATACAACCACTGCTGCTAGAGAATGCAGGGTGATTCTTGAGAGAGGGAAGGCAGAATATGATTTTCTGAATGAACACTGTACTGTATGATTTAGGAAAATAAATTTGGTTGTGTTGAGAGCAATGGGGCTTAGTTTCGACGAATTTCGGTTGCGAAGGCTGCATGAGAATCAAGCAGTAATGAATGTTTTGTAGCCAGCTTTAAATATTTTGTTCCAAACTCACAGAAAACACCGATGAATTTGGTTGTCACTCCCAGCAGCACAGTAACCACTAGCCAGCTGAATAACGAGTAGTAACAGAACCACAAAAGGTGTCCAGCTTTGAGGGAGCGCGTTTCATTGTGTTTGTCGCTTGCTCCAGTTATTTCATGTTCCGATTATTTTTCAACCTTGAAGATGGAGGCGATGTATTCCTCCGAAATGTCGGTTAACACTCTGTGGACTACATGGCGTTACATCCCAGAAAACAGAGCTCTTCAAACTGTGTGTCAATATCAAGCTATCGCCATAAGCTTGCTGATTAATGAAGGCCCACCTCCCTGCCATCTGTGAGCGGCAAGTGGAAACAAGACGACGACGATAACCAGGCGAGAGTAACGTTATCAGCAAGCTCGGACCCCCTTCCCCTCCGTTACCCCGTCATTCCCACACATTGATTAATAATATATGAAACAAAATTTCAGTTTGCGTATTACTTCAAGTCTTTCAAATTTTCAAATGATATTCTTAATTTACTGTCAGTTTCGACTAATACCCAGAATTTTCGAATGCATGGAAATTCTTTATGCAGAACTACTATTATGTTAATTTTATTACAGTTTTAATATAGTTATTATTATTTAACTGCAAATTGGTTTTCACCCGGTGGCAGTGGTACTACAACAAGAGAACAGACAAACAAAACACAGCACACAAAAACTAGTAGAAAATTAACATAATGTTTATTCCCAGATATTTACAACTGCTCGCTTCAGGAATTGCCGTGTCCCCTAACGAACAAATTTGCGGTTCCGTCACTTGGGCCCTCGTGAAACAAACTGCCTTACTTTTAGATGGATTAATTATCAATATATAATACATAAGATGATTAATTATCATCGCATTTTCAGCCGCTCATTCCCGAAATCTGTTCAGATCTGTCTCCAACCTTTTCGTATCTTTATTAGCTGTCATTTTCCTATATACGAGGGAAGCCAGCCCCTAACCTCTTGAGCTATGGCGCGGTCTCTGAACTCCACTTCATAAGATAAGAAAATAAATTAATACCCCCAAAACCTGAATCCATATCAAAAGTAAGAAAACAGAGATATGTAAACATACTTATATTCCATCTTTCATGTAATTCAAGGCCAGAATTATCTAAAAGAGGTAATGTGATGTAAGGTCAACAACCTCACCCCTAGGTAACTCACCAGGAAATTGCGTGCGGTCTGTGTCAGCACACCACAAAATGCATACTTTCTTACAAACGGGGATCTTAATATTTATTCTCTACTATTAAAATACAATTCAAAATAACAGACAGGGATGGAGGGTTTCATTACTTTCTGGGGCCAATAAATACTTACGAAATTTGTGAAGCTTAAATTTATAAAGTACAGAACTTAACTAATTAAGCACTACGCCATGAAGGCGTATGGGGCAGTAGATATATAGATATATAGTAGATATATATATTGACATCGACACTAGCTGGAGGTGAGTGGTCAGCTTCACGCCCCGGCCGCTTTGCCCCCGAGGATGGAGCCCCCGTCACCCATTGGATAGGAGTTTGAATGGACCCCACAGCTGATCTGGACGACGTGGAGCGGAGAAAATTCTTGACCCTACCGGGACTTGAACTCCAACCCCTCGATCGTCAAGCCCGTAGGCAGTCGCTATATCGACTACGTTATCCCGGCTCCCCTTATGAATTACAGTAACAATCAGCATTACAATGATGAATAAATTAAAAGCAAATTAAATGTGGACAATGTTTGGTAGTATTTGGTTCGGTATCTTCCACCTATGTCTCGCCTAAAAATGTTGATCAAAACATATGGAATAATATCTGTGTCTGCGTTCCTCTCCGACCACTCACCTCCAGCTAGTGCCGAGGTGAAAAAAAAAAATGTGGATCTATACATCCATTACTCCATACGCTTTCATAGCGTTGAGCACAGGAACAACTTTCCCTTTTACCTTACCTGTTTTCATTCAGTATAAGGGAAACAGAATGTTGATGGTACTAAAGAACAGTAAGTACGGAAAATGCCCTGAAGACATTCAGGGCGTGGATGTATGAATCCATGTATTTTTGACTAGTTGGAGGTGAGTTGTCGGCTTCACGCCCGACCGCTTTACGCCTGGGGAAATATCTCACCATTTAAATTTAAATTCGCTTAGTGAGGATTGGAGTCCATCTGGGTCCACTCGGCACGGCGCCCACTGATTGGCCTATTGTACCTGTCCCGGGTGATTATGATGATGGAGAATTTGATGGAATGAAGATTGGCAAGGGAAACCGAAGTACTTGGAGAAAACCCGCCCCAGCTCCACTTTGTCCACCACAAATCCCACTTGAAGCCAGCGACTAACNACCCGGGCCGCCGCGGTGGGAAGCCAGCGACTAACCACTTGAGCTATGGCGCGGCCATAAACATCCCCCATACTCACTGGACAGGAAGCTGGGTGAGTCCCAGAGTTCGTTTGGATGACATGGAGAAGAGAAAATTCTTGACCCTACTAGGATTCAAACTCCAACTCCTTCGCTATCCAGCTCGCAGCTACCCACTATGCAGACTGTGCTATCTCGGCTCCTATAGAAAAGGAGGCCAAGAAGAATCCTTGGAGTTTGTATCACGGACTACTAAATATACTGAACACTTGCTAAAATTATTAATATACTCATAATTACATGTTTACTTCCTCTTTGAAGCAGAGGTATAATTCATGACATGGCAAACATATCAAGTTTAGAAATAATGAACCTTTTCTCATTATGTATATTATGTCTAAATCCATATATTTAATATAATCAAATTTGAACTCTGCCGTGCATCTAGCACAAGTACCTGAAGATGTACCGCATGTATGTTGGCTTTATCTAACGAAAGTCTGTAATTTCAGAAAGGACATTGTTATACCCACTATAACATATTGAGGTATATATATATATATATATCTATATATATATCTGTGTCACAGATGTACACCTGTGCTTTATGTTATCTTCATTCAATTCATACATTACAGAGT